>NC_071094.1:42560839-42860839 GCF_027358695.1 Spea bombifrons | reverse complement strand
GGAGGTTGTGTGAGACCCCCTAGGACTGCGGGGGCTAGAGCCGGTAGGCTCCCATGCATGCGCAAATTGGGGTGGGGGGGATTAATGCATAGAGGGGATTCTGAATTCCTTTGGAACTTGGAATTGGGGTCACTTTACGCATCTGAAGCTGGAAGGCGTTTCCAGTTCCTGCCCCGAAGCTAAGCATGTGTAGGACACTAGGTCGCAATTCATCACAGGTGACTGGAGACACCTGCTTTTCGAGTATTGAGGGTGAGGGTGAGGCATGAGGCATGAGGCGTGAGGCATGAGGCATGAGGCGTGAGGCGTGAGGCGTGAGGCGTGAGGCGTGAGGGTCCAGTCACTGCAGGTAGCAGGTGTGGGGAGGAACATTCGCCCCATTATCTGCTTTTAATGGTATCTCCACTCCTCCCTGCCTGGGAAGGGCCGCTGTTGCAGCAGCAAAGTACAGGCTGCCACTTGTTAGCACTAATTATGCGCTTTGGCGGAGACATGAAAGCGTGACACGGGGGAGCCGGCGGTTAACCCTTTCTACCTACCTCCCAGCTTCTACCCCGGCCCTGGCGTGGAGGGGCAGCTTGGGAGCTACAGGGTCACTCAAACTGGCAGAGCTACTGTGCCTAGAGTCATCATTAAGATGGGTCATTTCTGTGCTCCCTCTACGTACTTTCTAATACAGTCCTATTAGCGAATGCAGGGTCCTGACGTATGATAGGTGGGCCGGTATTTACACCGTCCTCTGTTACAGGCGCTGGGCACTCAGGGGGATCTGTCCTCCGAAATCGAGGCCAGAACCCGCCAGACGTTACACACGGTGCAGAGCTGTCACGGCAAAAACAAGGAGGCCGTTTTGAGGAGACTGCTGAGCCTGGTGTGTGACGTGAAGGCCGAACTTCACCCCAACTATCGCTTCGCTGGATAACCTTCTCTCTGTCGGAGGGTAAAGCCCCGGCGAGTGTATTTAAAGTGAGAGTGCTCGTTATCTGCTATACAGTGTCTGGGGGGGGGGGGTTATTAACGAATTCCGGGCGTCCCGTGTGTATTTTAAGCTGCTTTAACCAATAATCACCATCTGCTTCCCGACACCCGCATGCACGAAATCAAAAACACCTGCAGTGAAATCGTCCGGATTCATTAGATTTCGATAGACGCGTCGCAGCCCCGAAACCTGAATATCCACAATCACGCTAACCAAGGATGTCGGTTAAGATAAAACCCGGCGTTACGCCTCGCAGAGAACTCAAACGGAACGGAAATCAGATCCCGAGCCTGATAGATGTTACTGTCTTACCCATAATGCTCTCTGTTGTATAAGTAAAATATTTATGAGAAATAAAAGTACAAGTTCTGTCTTTTTTTGTCTATTTTTGTCGCTCTGTTTCCGTGGCAATGGTTTATTTTCTCCTTGTTTGTAGCATCCAGAAGCTCATAGCTCATTCCGGTTTGTGTCCCCACACGCAGCGAGATCAGGTCTTTATAAGCACGTAACACACGTGACGGGGTTAATATGTTACCCGATGAAGGCACTTATAGTCTTCTAGGTCCAGGTCCGGACCGGCAGTGGAAACAGAACTTTATGGCCGGTAAATCGCAGGTACCCGTCACATGTTATGCTTCTGCCGCCAACGCGTGTTGGACGACCGGGCGGGTTGGGACGTGGCGTTGGGCGCTGCCACCCCGATGCATTTGCCCGCTGTCCTCAACAGCCAGTCCAGGCCCTTCTGACCATCCCAGGTTGGAGAAGACGCCCGGCAGCGACATTGTGTTCGGATCTCATTGGCTTCTCGTGTTCTCGTAATCCTTCTTTGCCCAACGCAGTTTATGGTATTTCAGCCACAGTCGCCCATCCCAGCAGTACTCCGGCGACAGAATCTTTGATGGCAAGCGTTCCAAGGCCAGGTACCTGTTGAGGTGGCTTTCATCGTGCCACAAGGCCTCCAGGTGCCTGTCACGGTCCTCCAAGATGCCCCTCAAGCAGGACGACGTGAGGTTCACCAGATGGGGGACGGTCCCGCCGAACGTGGCAGCGTGGTAGTAATAATGGCTCTTCTCGTGGGGCAGGAAAGCTGCAGATCTAGGGTCTTGCTCGAAGGGGTAACTGTCTCTTCCGTTCAGGTAAAAGCCGGAGTGGAGCTGGGCTACAAGGTCTCCCAGGGTCTCAGCACCGTAACGCGACGTAAAGATCTGCCGAGAAACGTAGGAGAAAAACAATGAAGAAGGTTCACGGAGGTGAGAGATCTGGGGGGGGGGACGAGAATATATCCAGGGGTCTTGGCTACAGGGACGAGACTGACAAATAAATGGAAGACAAAGGAAGAGATGGACCTGATGTCTCCATCTCCTATTTCTCCGTAACTCATTGTAATTCCTCCCCATATTCCCGTCTCTTCCCTGTACTCTTTACCGCGCTCACCTGATCCACGTCCATGCAGAACATGTAGTCCACCTGATCTTTAGCGAGCGGGAAAACCAGGTCCTGCAGGTCCTTCATGCGCATCATGGAGATGTCCTGCCAACGCTTCCTGGAGGGGGCTCTCAAGACTGTGAGGGTCAGTCCGGGGCGCAGGCGGAGAGCGGGCACGGCGGACGGGCGATCGGTTACAACGTACACCACGCAGGGTAGTCCGGGCATGAAGTGTCGGTCGGCGGAGAGCAGGAAGGGAAGGAGATACCTCGGCAGATATCTGCAAAGAAACAGAAGCGGGTCAGAATGTCAGGGGAACTTTTACCATCACAGGACAGGGGGCTTCTCCATGCGCAGGGACACCTGGAGGAATAATCTCCCCCGGGAATTCGAGTTTTAGTGAATACGCTACCCGCGAGGACGAGAGACGCAGACCCGGAGAATGGGTACATACTCACTTTCCAATAGCGAACACAGAAAGTCCCACCACCGTCCCTCTCCCATGGTGTAGGCGGTAGTCCTCTTCGGGGTTAAATGCCCCCTCCCACACGATGGGTGCCCCCCAGGAGGTCACGGAGGGCACCGCGGGGAAGCAGCTACGGTAATAAAGCAAAAACAAGGAAGTTTCATGAGGTTACATTATCTTCTCCGCAGAAGGTGGGGGTTCCCTGTGACCTACACGGCAATAGCCATACATTCCACACATTCCATACATTCCACACATTCCATACATCCCAGCAGTCCCAGTGTCCCCAGTTTTCAGGCCCCACTGGACCAAAAATGGATCATCCTCTGATCTCCCCCAATCAGCCAAGGGCTCCAGCTCCACCCACTTCCTGTGATGACCCCACCCCTCTCTGCCTCTTGTCACCTCCCCCCATTAAAGGGGGTGGCATTTTAGGGGCGCTCCATTATAACAAACATGCTTGAGACTTGCCCGGGTTTCTCCCTTCCATCCTCAGGTGTTGGCCCCACAGTTTAACCCCTTCCTTACCCTATGGATGACGTAACTGTACGTCTCACATTTTTTTTTGCAGCAGCAGGGACATCTCCTCCATCTACTGCCAGCCGGGACTCCCTCCGTCACCATCACCGGCTTCCTGATGCCAGAGGCGGCCCCTGCTGGCCACCAATAAACTCACTCGCACGGCCCTTTAACTCCTGACGGCGCAACTTGGCCTGGGGAGACCACGGCCTCCCCGCTGCAAGAGTTAAAGGTCCGTACAAGCGACTTTATTCAGCTTTATTAAGCGTGTAGAGCGGTTTGACGCACATTTTGTGTTGTTAACAGCGGGTGCAGCTGTCGTGGTTAGCAGGTACTCACATTAATAACTTCCAGTAGATAATAACAAAGACATTCACGAGGAGGAGACCGAGGAGGATTCTGCAAGAAAAAAACTGAACAGAAAATGAAAACAAATATGTTTATTCTGTCGGACTCCATTGATCGCATTTCTTAAATGTCAGGGGTCCGGCTGCTGAGAAGCTCAACATCGAAGGGACCCCCGTTGCTATAACAACGACGGACTGAGAAAAATAAACATTTACTAAAAAAAAAAAAAAATATTAATAATCATTTTATTATCTTAAATTATTATCTGTTTATGAGACACGGCCATATATATAAAGACAATATTTCAGACAGGTGAGGTCGCTTACCTGGGAAAGGATTTTCACCAGTTTTAGCTGGAAATATTGTGTTGGATGCTACGAGAGAGTTTAAAAAATATATATAAAATAATCTCAGGGTAATTAACTTAAAAATAATAATAATAATAAAAAAAAACATTAGAAAACCAGAGAAGGATATGGAGTGAAATGAAAGGGTTAATTGATATAAGGGAGGAAAGAAAATCTAGGAAGAAAGAATGGGCTGCCCTGGACCAATGAGTTAGGGGGATGTAACCGCGCAGGAATGCTTTGTGCCGCTCTCATTCATTGGCCGTGTTTATATGTTGGTATGAAGTGGGTATAGAGGTGGCACTTTTCTTACTCCCTTTTCAACCAGGATCAGGGAGGGAGGAGATCTGGAACTTTCCGTCCCTCCCGTCCGGAATGGATCGCTAAGAAGACCGTGTGGATGCTGTCGGCCTCAACGGTCATGGCAGAAAATAAATTGGGGGTGAATGAGAGGAGAAAAGAAAGATATTGATAGGAAGTTTTATAAAAGAGAGTGCTCACCATGGTGTTATTGGCTCAGTCCTGCCGGCGCGGCTCACGTGCCCAGGTGTGATGCGATCTAAAGCAACCAGAAGTATTCAGCATTCCGGCACTCGGCATTCATTCTTCCGCTCCCCATTCATCCACTCAGAAACAAATGTGAGCATTCAAAAAACGCCCGGGCTGGTAAAGATTTCTACGGATAAAATAGATCGGGCTTTATGTCCTCTAATAAGATATATGTGCCGCTAAAAAAATAAAATTACAGTGCAGAAAATTACCACAATAACACCAAATTCTACCCAAAATTACCATAATATGGCTGCGTGGTCCAGCTGGCCAGTCGTGTTACTGTTTGAGCCCCTTTTATACAATGTTTTACAAGTGTGTGTATGTGTGTGTGTGTGTATGTATGTGTGTGTATGTATGTGTGTGTGTGTGTTCACATATGTGTATCTGTGTGTATGTGTGTGTGTATGTACGTGTGTGTGTATATATATATGTGTGTGTGTATGTGGTTATATATGTGTATATGTACGTGTGTGTGTATATATATATGTGTGTGTGTATGTGGTTATATATGTGTGTATGTACGTGTGTGTATATGTTTATATATGTGTATATGTACGTTTCTGTATGTGTGTGTGTGTGTGTGTGTGTGTGTGTATATATATATATGTGTGTGTGTATGTGGTTATATATGTGTATATGTATGTGTGTGTGTGTGTGTGTTTATATATGTGTATATGTACGTGTATGTATGTGTGTGTGTGTGTGTGTATATGTTTATATATGTGTATATGTACGTGTATGTATGTGTGTGTGTGTGTGTTTATATATGTGTATATGTGTGGCACGGTCACAACAAACAGAACAGTGTAATAGTGTTAATAATTATCTACGAATTGAGAAGAAACAGTAACTCGACGGGTTGTGAAAGTGTAACGCTGCGCATGCATACACACACACACACATACACACACACACACATACACACACACATATCTCCAGACCATCAACAAGTAAAGGTTTTATATTTTTGGGGGGATTCTGTGGTTATTTATTCTCCTGCTTTTTGCCACTGGGCGGGGTAAATCTTTTTTCAGAAACAACGTAAGGATCTGGCAACCTCTCAGCCGATCCCCTGAGACACGAAGCGTTACAGGGACCCCATTCCGGCACTAAATGCCCCCAAAATAACGCTTACTGGGAAATAAAAACTCATTCTGTCGCTTTATCTCTTTATATAACCTGTGGCCGTACCGGGGCCTTCACCTACCTTAGACTTGTTGGACGCTGAGGGTGGGGATCAAATAATTCGCAGGTAATAATTAACTCAACAAGAAAGGTGTGTGGGGGGGGCAAACGGCGTGAAATGAAAGGGTTAACCCTAAGGAAAAAGAATAAACGATTGAGAACAGATTATATACTGGGTTCAAGAGATGAACTTTGAAAAAAAAGAAGGTGGCGGGATTGGCAAACAGACAAGAGAGGACACGTTCGCCCGACGGATGCTTCGGGGAGAAATAAATGGAGAGATCCGCGAGGAAGAGACAGATAATGATAGGAGGCCCCAAAGAGACGGCTCACCCTCAGCTCAGTCCTGCCGGCCCGGCTCACCTGTCCAGGTGTGACACTTTCTGAAGTGAGCAGAAGTACTCAGCATTCCGGGACTCGACATTCACGAGCTCCAGCTCTTACTCTCACTCAGCCACTCCCCATTCATCCACCCACAAACCTGTGAGAATGAGAACAAAAACGCCCGGGTGGGTAAAGAGTTTAAGAGGAATCCTAAGTATCAAATAAATGACATTTCCTGGAATAAAATATGGGCCGCTAAATAATAAAATACAATTACAGCTCATGAAATTACCAAAATAACACCAAATTATACCAAAAATTACCATAATACCAAAAATTTACCCTAATACGGCGGCAGGGTCCAGCAGGCCAGCCGTGTAACTTTTAGAGCCCCTTTTATATGATATTTTACAATGTATATTATAACTTTACATATAATATTTAATGTTCTCGCTCTGCCGTGTTCCCGTGATCCCGGGGCCATTAATCGTCACGCAATCGTTTCTTATTCCTCGCTGCACCCAGTGTGTGCATGTATGTGTGTGTGTTTACATGTGTATATGTGTTTGTATGTTTGTATGTGTATGTATGTGTGTATGTTTATGTGTGTATGTGTATATGTGTATGTATGTATGTGTATGTTTACGTGTGTATGCATGTGTATGTATGCGTGTATTTGTGTATGTAAGTGTGTATGTATGTGTGTATGTTTATGTGTGTGTATTTTTACATGTGTGTATGTGTATGTGTGTGTATTTTACGTGTGTATGTGTTTGTGTGTATGTGTATGTATATGTGTGTGTGTGTATGTATATGTGTATGTATGTATGTGTATGTATGTATGTATGTATATGTGTATGTGTGTGTATATATGAACAGTTTAGTCACAGGGCCCGTCTGACCTCGATCCACCCTGCTTTTCCGTGTATTCTTAAGTCGTTAGAAATGCCGCCTTTAGTATTGGGCTGGGAGCAGCGCTGAGTCGGCGGCGTCACAACAGACAGCAACAATTATCCCCCAAAATAACGCTTACTGGGAAATAAAAACTCATTCTGTCGCTTTATCTCTTTATATAACCTGTGGCCGTACCGGTGCCACAGGTTATATAAAGAGATAAAGCGACAGAATGAGTTTTTATGGAAGTCACAAGACCAACAATTGACATAAGTGCAGTATTGGGGAGGTAACGTGACATTCCCGTCTCCCCCGGTTGGCCTCAGACATCATATGCATGTTACATCATAACCCACCTTTCTCACTAAAAACTTTATTCACCACCAGATTGTTGAAAGTGAAATTGTATTTTATTTTAGTGCATTGTTACTTTATAAAATCACACATGCAGTTACACACAATGACCAGGAGATGTCACTAGAGGACACGTGTTTTACCTTTTAGAAACGCATTACTCTACGGGGACATCAAGTGGACACATTTGGTAACTGCACCTTAATTACTATGTTTCTTTTTCACTTGTTGCATAATATTACATCTTAATTAACTATCATTGATAGGAAAAGTGTGAAAGAGTTATTATTTATAATTAAAAGGTGGAAGGGGACAATTATCATTCCCTATTTACCTGCAGCAACATTAAAACAATGGACACAGAAGAACATATTTTTACAAGGGATGAAGGTAAAACAAAGACACTATTATACCCTGGAGTAGAAGGAGTATCTATCTATCTATCTATTAACTGAGACACAGTTTGCATGCTGCAGACACAAGGAAAATGTAACTCGTCATCGTCACCCACTGGGGTCCGCCTTAATAACATTAGGTGGCCGTTGGATAGACATGCGCGCCCGTCCCCGGTGCTGCTCCAGCAGTTCCCGGTAGAGGTATAGAGGTGCCCGTCCCCGGTGCTGCTCCAGCGGTTCCCGGTAGAGGCATAGAGATCTATAGAGACCATCTAGGTCTCATCAGACACGTTCTTCGTATTAAATGCCTGAAGGAGAGACCCAGATAGCCTTGAAAGCTTGCAATCCATTAGACGTCAGTTAGCCAATCATTCATCATCTTTACCAAGTTTGGTGTCCAGCCCGGTTGCGCAGGCACACATCTATCTCTGAACCATTGGCTTGTAGTGAACTTTCTAAAATGTGGCCGTATCGCCTTGGGACGAGTTAAGGTTAGAAAAAGAATCTAGCAAGCGACTGCCTGGGAGCGAACACCATTAAGGCATTTCGCCCCAGGTTCTCCTAATGGTGTCCGTAGTCGCCCAGCATGCTACAACACGTCCAGGACTGGGCCAGCCGGGCGGTGGGACGATTAGGAAGACCCAGAGTGTGGTTCTAGGGGAATTAGCGTAATTGCAGGATTATATAGTTACCCCGTGAGCTTGCTAGTCTCACCCACCCTATTAGGCTGCATAATAGGGCGACCTCTAAACAGCATGGAAGTCACAAGACCAACAATTGACATAAGTGCAGTATTGGGGAGGTAACGTGACATTCCCGTCTCCCCCGGTTGGCCTCAGACATCATATGCATGTTACATCATAACCCACCTTTCTCACTAAAAACTTTATTCACCACCAGATTGTTGAAAGTGAAATTGTATTTTATTTTAGTGCATTGTTACTTTATAAAATCACACATGCAGTTACACACAATGACCGGGAGATGTCACTAGAGGACCCGTGTTTTACCTTTTAGAAACGCATTACTCTACGGGGACATCAAGTGGACACATTTGGTAACTGCACCTTAATTACTATGTTTCTTTTTCACTTGTTGCATAATATTACATCTTAATTAACTATCATTGATAGGAAAAGTGTGAAAGAGTTATTATTTATAATTAAAAGGTGGAAGGGGACAATTATCATTCCCTATTTACCTGCAGCAACATAAAAACAATGGACACAGAAGAACATATTTTTACAAGGGATGAAGGTAAAACAAAGACACTATTATACCCTGGAGTAGCGGGAGTATCTATCTATCTATCTATCTATCTATCTATCTATCTATCTATCTATCTATCTATCTATCTATCTATCTATCTATCTATCTATCTATCTATCAAACTGAGACACAGTTTGCATGCTGCAGACACAAGGTAGTTTATTTTGAACGTGTATTAAGGGTTACTTAACATTGCAGCTGTTGAGACTATATTTCCCATGACTCTCAGCCAGTCTTGTATGTCATCACAAGGTGCTAATGGCTGTCTTGTGTCTGATGATAGGTGCAGGTATAGAGAAGGTAGACACTGCCTTAGGGTGTTGCCATACTTTATTTTGTAGGGACTATGTGTGCATAGGAGTGCTGCCAGCTTCAAAAGGCCTTTAATGGGAGGACAACTGGATAGAAAGCAGGGGAAGTGCGTTGGGGAGGCAGAATGTGGGTGTAGGGGTAGGAATGGCCACCGAATGGCTTACCTGCCCAGAGAAAACAGAAACCAACCCAGACAACCCGGAAAGCAGGACTTCACTCTTACCAACAGAATAACAGGTAATACCTGACGTGTGACCACCAGAACCGGCAAACTTCAAATCAAACGTCACCTCATTATCCCACGGGGTGGACACCTGGAGGGTAGGTACCCCTTCATGCACACCTGAGTTAGTCTCTGGGGCAGAAGCCGAGGCCCCGGCCCGGATCCCATACTGGCTCAGAAAAGAGGTAAACAGGGCACTTCTAGGGGGTGGTTCTAGTATTGAAAATAACAGAACATCAGATGCCTGAAGAAAGAAATGATGAGCCGAATAAAAGTACCAAACGCAGAATGAATTAATTCAGTTTATTGATGTACGCTGTTTCCAATAAATTGCATTAAAATGATTTAAAAAGCTCACATTTGATCTCTTAGTGCTGTGGAGATGCGGTGAGTTACCTTGTGGCAATGAAAATGTCACCCGGTAGCCGGTGTAGAAGTCCTCGTCATCCAGCCTCACAAGGAGATCCAGGAGTCTGCGAGAACATTTATACGCTGAATGGAATCCGGCCGCCGGTGACGAGGGTTTCATCGTAGAGAAATACTGTGTGGGGGATGGGAGATCTTTCTGTGTTACCCCTCAGTCTGTAGGACTGGGACGGCCGAGTCGTCCCCGTTGCCCCCAAGCAGTTTGGCGATCCGGGGAGGTTCAGTCGGGAAGGTAGACGAGTTCGTCTTTGGCTATCTCCTTTATCCAGGGCAACGCGTAGAAAAGACTGACGTGAAAGTCCCGAGAGTTCTCTGGAACCGGTGTTTTCAGCCTCGTAAATTTATCACAGTGGTTCACTGTGCCCCAGCTAATTATTCCCACCTAACGAGAGAGAAGAGACGACGGTGATTCCTCGACCGGCGCGTTTCACACCATGGCAGACCCCTCCCCCGCCACCGGCGCGTCCAACGCTGTGGGTTTTGTAAGGGGACATAAAAAAAATAAGAATTATACGTACCTGAATATATCGATTCTTATATTCAACCATCAGGGGTCCTCCAGAGTCTCCTGTACAAAACCCAACCCAAGGAACGTGTTAAAAAAAACTGCAAAGGGCTAAATAATCGGCGGAAAGCGTGTGATATTGGGCTAATCCCATGAAAAATGTGCAGAAACATAGAATCTGCCGCCACATCAGACCCGTTATGCCAATCAGGTTCCAGATTGTGCCTTAGATTCAGGAGCCATATGTCGATCCCAAGCCTCTACCGCTTCTGCTGGGAGGCTGTTCCATTTATCTACTACCATCTCAGTAAAGTAAAACCTATATTACATTCCCGCCTCCGACCCTGTAGTTTTAGATTCTGACATTTCTCCTCGTTTGCTCTAATGCCTCCCACAAGGAAGAGAGATACAATACTGGTTACAATAATGCGTATTAAACTACTTTATGAGCACTTTAATATCAATTCTTCCAAAAGGTAGAAAGAAAGCACTTTCCGGACACAGACGAGGCTGCTCTGCGGCACCAGCGGCCCTTCTCCTCCGCGACTGATTGGCTGCTTGGATCAGTTAATCGGGGATAGGAAAGTGTTCTCATTGAAATCAGCCCTTTCCACGCATGTGCACAGGCGTCTGAACAGGGCAGTTAGCTGGTAGGTGTGGAAAGGGGCAAATGGGGGATCCTGCAGAGAACTCCAAAATTTAAAGGGGGGCCATGCAGCTAGCATATGCAATAACGTTCAGCAATACTGCTAATAAACTATGTATAGGAGCCCCATAGATGCTGATTTACCTTTACAGGTTGGGGGATCCACAACCGGCTCCGTTCCCCCCGTGCAGAGGAATTGGTCGGTGACGGCATCGCGAATATCCGCCACATCCTTAAATTCCGGAATTTTCGTAGACGCTGCAAGACAATCCTCCCTCTGTGGGGGGGGGAATAAAAAAGAGAAGAGGAAAAGGTCACAAAGGATGAGAAGGCGAGGGTGCACAGGGCCAAGGGGGCCAGCCAAGTTCTTCCAACCATGTCTTTGTGGCCCCTGCTTGTGTCATCTGATATAGAAAAGGGTCTTCCCCACAAAGTTGGAAGCAGAGCACTGTCCACAAAGCAAGCTCCATAAAGACATGGTTGGAGGACTTTGGGGAGGAAGAACTTGACCGGCCGCACAGAGCCCTGACCTCAACAGCATCAAACACCTTTGGGATGAACTGGAACGGAGATTGTGAGCCGGGCGTCTCGTCCGACATCAGCGCCTGACCTCACAAACGCTCTACTGGAGGAATGGGAAAAAATACCCACAGAAACTCCCCAAAATCTTGTGGAAAGCCTTTCCAGAAGGGGGGGCCGACTTCATAGTAATGTCTATGTATTGAGAATGTGATGTCATCAAAGTCCCTGCTGGTGTAATGGTCAGGTGTCCCAATACTTTTGGGCATATAGTGTGTGTGTGGATAGGAGCGTGCGTTCCACACATTAGTACCTTTTTCCCCATCTTTATTCTCACGTCCTTCTGCTCCATGTCTTTGTCTTCCTGTGCAATGAACAGAGCTTTGACCAGTTCTTCAGAAAACAGTAATTTCTCTAGGAAGGAAAGATATGATTAGTTATGCCGTATATTATCCTTCATCCTCCCATATTCACTCTGTCTGTCTGCTGTCAGGAGACATCCTTCCCGCAGACACCAAGATCTCCTCTCACGCCATCTCCACACCGGTTTAAAACCCATTCTCTCTTCCCGCCGCGCTGCATCTCACCGCCCTCTCCCCCAACTCACCGTGGTCTACGCACTTTGTCTCCGGATCTTTCTTCCTTAAGGCCCACGCTGAGCTTTTGGTGCAGGGAATACAGATGGGTCTGCAACGACAAACATTCCTTTAAGCCTCCTTCACAGACACAAAACTGCTCTTTTTTTCCCAGATTACAAGGCAGCTGCCCTTTCATTGGTTAACGCCAGAGGAGCTCCCTGCCGGCGACCAATAGAGTCGCTCTTACGGACCTTTAGCTCCTGATCCAAAGCCATTGGTTTCCCCCAGGCCAAGTTGCTCAAATGGTTGTTTTCGTGTTCTCCCAAATATAATATCCAGTTTCTAAACATGTATATATATACGAATCATTTTGAGACATGAATTTAGTTATTCTATAAGGTGTGACAGTCGCCCGTTCAGGTGCACACATATTCCTTTGTGCTTTTGCTGAGTATCAAGGCGATCTTACCTAACCCGGCTGGAATAGCTGATTTTATTTTTGAGTTCAAGAAGAGCCACGTCATAGTCAAAGGATTTTGGGACGTTTTTGTCTTTCTTCCCTTCTGGCTTATAAAGGGGGTGCCGGTAAAAGTCTTTTACTTTCAGCAGGTCTCCACCTGCAATGTATAAGAAATCAGCAATGAAAGGGGAGGTAGACAGAGAGAGCAAGGAGGAAAGAAGGGTCAAGGAACGAAGACAGAGGGCAAGGAAGAAAGGAGGGTTAAGGACCGACGACAGAGGGCAAGGAGGAAAGGAGGGTTAAGGACCGACGACAGAGGGCAAGGAAGAAAGGAGGGATAAGGAATGAAGACAGAGGGCAAGGAAGAAATGAGGGATAAGGAACGAAGACAGAGGGCAAGGAAGAAAGGAGGGTTCAGGAACGAAGCCAGAAGCCAGAGTGAGCAGAAGTTTGGGTACCAAATTAAAGGGTGAAGAAGAGAGGAGCAAATCTATATGGAAACAATATACATTCTGTACTCTACCAACGCCGCTCATTCTGCAATCGGCAGCAGACAGTGAAATATAAGTAATATGATATAAATCTGTATTATCTTTTGTGTTATGTGAGTGATTTCTTTAGATTAGGAAGTGCCGGGGGGTATTCATGTCACCGTGTGAAGAAAGGAGACGCTCACTTCCACCGATTTCCACTTTAATATGTTCTACGTCTTCGTCGAAGTGGAAGCAGTGAGCCGCCGTCAGGATGAAGTATTCGGACAGAATGGATCCTTTGCAAACCTCTCGTGAATCAGGGCGCTGGATGGGAGACAAAGGGTAAAAACGATATTTAGCTGTCAGAGGTTACTCAGCAATGCCTATCAACAACAATCAGCAATTTAACAACGGGAGAGAGATAACTTCATGGGAGGGAATAATTAACGTGGCTCATGGCTGTCTCTCTGTGAGTGCCGGGTGCTCTGGGCTCTCTCTCTGTAATGAGTGACAGTAAGAACTCTCGGCAGTACTCACAACAATCGTGATTTTAGCGATCCATGGAAACTTCTCATTTTCATCATCCGATTCGGCTTTGTTGAGTCCGCACATGTCCATGGCGTCTGTTTCATCTTAGAGCGTGGGAAACAAGACGAGTGTGAGTGGATATACGTAGACTTCCATTCTTTGCAATGTGTGTAAGCTCGGTATATTTACCAGGCAGGGGGTAAGGAGGAAGGGTCAGAGCGTGTAAGGGGAGATACAAGCACTGGCTGGCCTGGCGGGCGGGGGGGGGGCACCACGCCGGTCCAAAAGTCTTCTTTACAAAGAATTTTAGACCGGCCCTGAGAGGCAGGAAAGCAGCAGTCGCACCTAACATGAGGTTATAAAAGCTGCAGGTTAGGTGAACGGACGAGGGACTGGGTATGTTACAGTGAGAGTGCATGTATAAGTGTGTTTGTGTAAGCATGGATGTGTAAGTGTGTGAGAAGGAGTGTGTGTGTGAGCATGAATGTGCATGTGTAAGTGCTTCTGTGTGTGAGCATGAAAGTGCATGTGAGAATGAATGTGTATGTTTGTGTATGAACATGAATTAGTATGTGTAATTGCGTGCAAGCATGAGTGTATGTTTGTGTGTTAGCATGTATGTGTATGTGGGTGTGAGCACTGAGCATTAATGTGTTTGTGTATTAGCATGAGTGTGTCAGAGTGTTTTAGAATGTGAAGTGTGAGTATGCGTTAGTATGTGTGTGTAAGTGTATATGTGTGCTAACATGAGTGTGTGCAGGTGAGTATGTCAGTAACTGAGAGGGGGGGGGATGTTGGATGGGGTCACTTACTTGCCCCTGAGCCAGAAGGGGGGGTAACTAGCACTAATAGGGCTCACACAAGGAGAGTGGTGTATATACCAAGTGGGAGAACATGTTGATGGAAACTGATGGAGAAGAAAGAGAGAACAGATTGAGAAAAGAATGAGAAACAGAAGAAAGGAATGATGAAGTCCCTTGAAGGAGGTGGGAGGTCGGATGGTCTCGGCGCGATGAGCCACTTCTACCTATCATTTTTTCGAAGGCTTGCTTCATGCTGACTATGTCCTGCAGGAGGAACGTGTGCTCCTCGTTGGGTTTTTTTGATGCAATATCATTCATCTCGTTCAGGCTGACATCATCGCCCAGTCCAAAGACATAAACATCTGCAAACGAATACAGCGTATGGTAACCGGTGTGACTGATCACATACAACGTGCTGCAAAAACATTGGTTAGCGCTGAACGGTGCAATGCCGGTTATCACAAGGCATTGGTTAGTATTATACGGTACGTTGCCGGTCGGTAGCCGGTACATTCAATATAATACAGTGTTGGCATTGGTTAGTAGTATACGGTACGTTGCCGGTCAGTAGCCGGTACATTCTATATAATACACAGTGTTGGCATTGGTTAGTATTATACGGTACGTTGCCGGTCGGTAGCCAGTACATTCTATATAATACTCAGTGTTGGCATTGGTTAGTATTATACAGTACGTTGCCGGTCGGTAGCCGGTACATTCGATATAATACACAGTGTTGGCATTGGTTAGTATTATACGGTACGTTGCCGGTCAGTAGCCGGTACATTCTATATAATACTCAGTGTTGGCATTGGTTAGTATTATACGGTACGTTGCCGGTCAGTAGCCGGTACATTCTATATAATACTCAGTGTTGGCATTGGTTAGTATTATACGGTACGTTGCCGGTCAGTAGCCGGTACATTCTATATAATACTCAGTGTTGGCATTGGTTAGTATTATACGGTACGTTGCCGGTCGGTAGCCGGTACATTCGATATAATACACAGTGTTGGCATTGGTTAGTATTATATGGTACGTTGCCGGTCGGTAGCCGGTACATTCTATATAATACACAGTGTTGGCATTGGTTAGTATTATACGGTACGTTGCCGGTCGGTAGCCGGTACATTCTATATAATACTCAGTGTTGGCATTGGTTAGTATTATACGGTACGTTGCCGGTCAGTAGCCGGTACATTCTATATAATACTCAGTGTTGGCATTGGTTAGTATTATACAGTACGTTGCCGGTCAGTAGCTGGTACATTCTATATAATACACAGTGTTGGCATTGGTTAGTATTATACGGAACGTTGCCGGTCGGTAGCCGGTACATTCGATATAATACACAGTGTTGGCATTGGTTAGTATTATACGGTACGTTGCCGGTCGGTAGCCGGTACATTCGATATAATACACAGTGTTGGCATTGGTTAGTATTATACGGTACGTTGCCGGTACATTCGATATAATACACAGTGTTGGCATTGGTTAGTATTATACGGTACGTTGCCGGTCGGTAGCCGGTACATTCGATATAATACACAGTGTTGGCATTGGTTAGTATTATACGGTACGTTGCCGGTCGGTAGCCGGTACATTCGATATAATACACAGTGTTGGCATTGGTTAGTATTATACGGTACGTTGCCGGTCGGTAGCCGGTACATTCGATATAATACACAGTGTTGGCATTGGTTAGTATTATACGGTACGTTGCCGGTCGGTAGCCGGTACATTCTATATAATACACAGTGTTGGCATTGGTCAGTACCGCACGCATGGAGCATTGCCGGTCTGTAGCCAGGATGGTTTCCGTACCCAAATAGTCTTCTCTTGGGTTCTCTCTTTTTCCGATGTCCAGTAGCTCTCGGATCTTCTTCATCTCCACGCGGGGATCGCCACCCATATTGTATTTTCCTACAAAGAAAGAACTGGTTGATGGAACCCGGAGTCTGTAAAAACATAGGCATGCGCTGCTTTCAATAACGGCGCTCTAAAATAAAAATTAAAACAAGTAAATAATCAAACTGCTTTAGATAGTAGAGACTCGGACTTTCTGGAATAAAATTAGCCGCACACACACTCATGCTAATATCATACATTCACCTATGCACACACACTCTCTCCCTCTCCCTGGGACCACTAACCCTAGTCTCACCACTGACACCATACACTGACGCACACTCACACTTAAGACCATTCACTAACACACACACTCACACTTAAGACCATACACTAACACAGATGCTCACACACACTAACACCATGTACTCACACACTTACTCTAACACCATACACTCACACACACCCTCTCCTTCTCCCTGACTGACTCCTTTAAGTAGAAAAGTATTATTTCAGGGGCATCAAAGTATAGGATAACGATGTGACCGGTTGTATAGAAAGCTGACACGGGGATTAAATATCGCTGGAAGCTTTTTATTACCGTCCGTCATAAGCAGGATGACATTTCGAATCTTCAGAAAATTCTGGTTGTCTTTTAGCTCCTGAGCAACCAGCATCTCATTGACCAGAGCCAGAGCCGCCCGCGTGTTCGTTCCTCGCTTATCTTCGTGGCCTGAAATAAATCACACGTAATAAACCTCACACGCCTGACGATGCATTTCCACTATCCTCACGCGAGTAATGAGTTAGGCGGCTCCACGACCGGCGATGTGACACGGACCGGAAACCATTAGTGCTGAGTTGGAAGTCGGTCTTCTTCACAAACAGCCAAACAAATTCCAAAAGCGAGGAGCCACCGGCTCATGAAACGCTTCATCTGGATGCTTTTTTTAAATAAAAATCCCGTTGAACGCCTTGGATACCTCACTTCCAGCTTCTAAACCCTACAAATATTTACATCTCTGGAAAGTCTTTGGATGTGGGTAGAACAACCGATTCCAGTTCATCTCTGCCCACCGTCCCATCCGGTTCCATTACCGTCCAAGCCGGTACCTCACCGTCTTTTAGGTTGCCGCTCCCACAGCACAGATAGCCCCACCTCCTCAAATGTGGGCTCCTCCCCCCTATATAACGCCTTTACTGTGATGAATAGGGAGGCCTATGGGCAGGTGCACTCGAGAAGTTGCGTCTCTCCTTGGTCAACGCTGGACCACTTACCCCAGGGTGTGTATATATTTATGTGTGTGTGTGTGTAAAGCATATTAACCCCCTCTAGTGCCCGGGGCAAATGGAGGAGGTTACAGGTAACTACGCTGTGTTTTAGGAATTATCCCAACGTAAGCCACACAGCTCTTACTCGAATAACGGAATTCTTCCAGCCTTTCTGACACCGCGTCAGGATCCAGGCTTTCCTCTTCCGAGAGACGCACAATGGAGATGCCCTCCGAGGCGTAGGAGATGACGGCGTACCGAGGTTCTATGTCATAGCTGGAAACCTTCAGGAAGGAAGCATAGATTTATAGACATACGCAAGACAAGTCAAAACACAGCAAACACAAGCAATCCGGGTTATTATTTATTACAATTCTACCTTTTGAACTTAGTTTATTTTATGTCTTCCGGATCAACAGACATCTATACAAGGAATGATTCAACCCAAATAACCATAGAAAGAATATATATATATGTATATATGAAAAAGAAACGTGTGTGTTGCTTTTCTGCGACCCTTAAAAGAAAATAATAAAATGGCAAATATATGAAGGTTTATTTTCTTAACATAGTAAATATTGCAATTGAAGTCTGAGTGGAACCGCATCTTTAATACCTGTTAATAAGCCAATGTCTTATAGTAGACGCTATCGTACCTTATCCTACCTTTTCTATAAATGTTATGCTACTTTCTTTAGCAGTATTAAAGTTTTTTGGTCCAACGCTCTTTGAGGCATCCAGGATGATAAATATGTTCATCGGGTCTCCGTGTTTTATGCGCACTTTGCGATCGACGTCACCTAGAGGGATAACCAGAAACATTTACAGGAGAGGATACATAAAACAAACAAAGTAACAAAGTTAAGGACGATAAAGAGAAACATAAAAAGGGGATGTGATTTAGAATGAGGTTTGTGGAGAAGGAGCTACCTTGATCAAGAGAGAATTGCATCACTTTTATTTATATAGCGCCGGCAGATTCCGTAGCGCTGCCGTAGAACGTTCCCGTACCTGTCGTTTTCTTATCCGGGTCGGCGACTTCAATGCTCGCCGACAGAGTGGAGGAGAACATTTCAGCCACTTCCTCCGGGGTGTCGAACACGTACCAGTCTGCGGGAGAGAGAATACCCCATGTGAGATCGCCAAGATGCCTCCTGTAACTTAAAACCTGCTCTGCCTCCGTGGGGCTACTTAGTCGAAGATGCCCCTTCAATCAAAGAAGGGCGCGGGGTTTAGTCTTCGATATTATATGTAATATGCATGTTACATACTCTCGCCTATCTGATAGATGCTGCCCTCCTTAATACCCCGACGACCTCCCGCGATGTCATCACCAAGTCAAGACTAAAGCTATATCCTCGCATAGTAAATCTGGATATGGTGACTAAAGAGCCCAAGAGTTGTCCACAAACCCAAGAGATAAGGCTCCGCCATTTTGGGGGATTATCTATATAGAATAACATGATGGAGCTATAGTATAAATCAATAGATAATGATAATAGTGGAACGTATGAGCCGACAGATGCTTTAATACGGATCCATGTAATCACTACATCTGTCTATCGACCTTAGGGTTGGTGATTTAAGACAAACAAGGAGTAAAAAAACATCACGGGTTCCCAAATCAAAGGGTCTCCTTCCCCACTGTGTTGACCTGGAAGCCCGTAGTCCGTTCCTACTTTCCTACAGGTGAGCGATAGAGACGTTTCTCGCACCTCTGCATGAAGGTTCGGCGCCCGACCATCGTTTGTTCTCCTGGCATTCTCTCACTTTCGATCCGAACATCTCGAGCCCGTTCTTGCACTCGTAAATGACTTTGTCTTCAACTCCGTAAGAACTTCCAACTTTAGTTGTGCCGATAGGGATTCCGGGGTTGGGGCAGTGACCTCCTGTGCCGAGAGACGCCATACAAACAGATAAAACATCATAACAAAAGACTCCTTGCTCATTGAGTGCGAGTGAGAGTGCAATTCTAGCTCGCGTTTAAAGAGAGATGTTTTGAGGGACACACGACCGGCATGTTCCCTGCTTTTGCGAGGATGGCTTCTTCTTTCTTCTTCGGAATTATATTTTGGGCTTTGCTTCTCTTTCTAGTGATTTGCGGGGGATATGGACATGGTCCCGGTCTTTTAGGTGTGCGCCACAACGTGAATCGCCTTCCCCTTCTATAAAGCCTCTGATGTAACCTCACCAAAGTCTTCGCACACCGTCGTCTTCCCGCTCCACTTTCCATTCTCCTGGCACGTCCGGTTCTCCGGTCCCTTTATTTCGAATCCTCCCCAGCATTCAAAGGACAGAACGTCGCCGATGTGGTACGCAGCTTTCCTCGGGTAATATTCTCCATTCTCGAACATCATAGGACTGGGGCACCGAATATCTAAAGGGGAAAAGAAGCAGGCGGCTCGTTGGATGGGTGCCGCTTATGGCCGGGGGGGTTCCAAGAACCTCTGATTACAGTAGGAGACGCGGCTGATGGTGAGAGAAAGTTACCTCGGCAGACAGCCTTTGAAGTTGCCATTGTCCATTGCCCATTGTGTAGGCACTCGCGTCTGGATACCGGGTAGGGGTACTTTCCCTCCGCACAGGTGTAGCGCACCTGGTCTGTTTTTTCATCCACGGTGTAGTTTCCACCAGAAATGTCCACTTTGCCGAGGTCACATTTTGAGACAGGGGCAGCAATAGAAACTAGGAGAGGAACGGAACACAGTAAGCGAGAGAGAGAGAGAGAGAGAGAGAGAGAGAGAGAGAGAGAGAGAGAGAGAGAGAAGGTCCCTTTTTGCAGTGGGGTAACTACAGGGGTCGCATGAGGGTCCGCAACGGTTCAGATTTTTTTTGGAAAGGGCCCTTCCGACCTGGACCGCACTGGTGTAGGTGTTTGTGTGTGAACATGAGTGTGTGAGTGGGGTGAGATGGAGTGTGTGTTAGAATGAATGTGTATGTGTGTGTGTTAGTGATGAGTTAGTGTGTGCCAGAGTGTATGTTGGAAAGAGGGAAAGGGGCAAAGAAGGTACAGACAAGTTATTTGGGGGCGATGCTGGCACAGACCAGCTGTTGGAGTTGGGGGCCCCGGGGCAATTTTCATAACAGGGTGGTTTCTAGTTACGCCTCTGCCCGTTAAAAGACTCCAGCGGTCCTTCTTTTTGGATAGAGACCAATAAGATCCAGTCTTTCTCCAGGTCTTGGGGCCAGGGAGGGAAGGAATGGGGCTTAAAAAAAATAAATTGGGCTATATGTACAAAGAGCAATGCTGGAATGAACACTGATAACATTATGTCCATTTCCATGGCGACTGTGACATATTTAAGATTTTGTCTATTATAATATTCTGTTACTTACCTGCTAACTGGCTGAGAAGGACCAAACAGAGCATTCTGGATCACGGATCGTCCCTCGAATATCTGAGGAGAAAGTATCGGAGTCCCCCCCAAGAATCTTCTCCAGGAATTGTTGAAAATGAAGTTGAGGTCCACGTTCTCTGGCGCCGCTGCCACTCGCCAAATCGCTGTTAAGCGGGAGGGTAGGAACTGAGGAGTAAACTTTGGGAAGTTAGAATCAGGTGAACGCTCGTTAATATTAAATGAAATCTCAGTTTCACAACAGGTATTTAAGCAGCGGAGGAGGGGTGCGTTACGCAAACCAGAAGCAAACACACAGGAGGGGGAAATTCAGGTAAACGTACCAGAGAAAAGTTGAGAAATAATATAACAACGTAAGCCAATGAAACCCATGGTAACCGATAATTACAATAAGCCGGATTGGGTTAAATTGGGTCGATTTGTTACCAAATATTTATATGTATTGGAAAGCCAACTCCATGCGTGTGTAACGGGAGCCAATTGGGCCTGGCACTTTAAGGCCAAAGGCCACCAAATGATGTCCGTGCAGCTGCCGGCTGAATGTTTTCATGCTTCAGCCACATGTATTCAGCTGGTGGCCACGCCCTCCAGGAGCCGACGGGCCGCCAGTACACAAGATGGCCGGTCCTGACGTGATGGGATCGTCTTTACTTCCTTTTCTCAGGATCTGGATGATTATTCTTACAGTAATTGTCAGGTTGAAAAAAAGACGCAAGACCACCAAGTTCAACCTCGTTGTTGATCCAGAAGAAGACAAAAAAAAAACACATTGAAGTAAATTCCCAGTTGTACCAAAACTGCCCAAAACGGCATCTGATTTCTCACTGTATAAACTTACGCTGCTTGAAGTAAAACGTATTTTCTTGAACTTTATTCCATTAATGAACAGCTCATCAGAGATCGCTGGCATTGTCCCCGTATATTTATATCTATAATTTTTAATTATATCCCATTCCCTCTCAGATTCTTCTAATGTAACCAAATTCAATTTCTCTTCTTTCTTCATAAATAAGGTGTTATATCTCCATTATTAGCTTTGCAGCGACATGAGTCTATTGGTCGCCTAATTGGTTGATGCCAGAGGAGGACCCTGCAGGCAACCAATAGAGTCGTTCACACAGCCCTTTAACTCCTGACGGAGAACCTACGGATTTCCGCTTCCGTTAACCCCTGCGATGTTGCGGAGATAAGGTAGGCTAGATGGGGAAGGGACCGGGGATACGTATACGCTTTGCCGCCGCCGTGTTAGTATGTCCAGTATTCGGGCTGAGCAACGAAAACGCACCCTTCGTTTTCATGATCGCCCGAATACGAATGCACAAATCTAGTAACTACCTGGCTGAGATTTTGAGTGAGTAGATGCTTTTGGTTTAGATAAGACTATTTTCATAAACTCATCAGATGTGATCACTGAAGAAAAAACATTTATGGATCAGACAACTGGAAACCAATTTTCGAAGTCAAGTTGGGAGAGGTGAAGGTTATGAGAAGATGCGAAATCTAACTTTATTAAGGCTATACCAGTACCTTTTTCATCGAAAGAAGCCGCGTTAAAAAAAGACCAGAGGAACAAGTGTCTATAACTCGCAGTGCTTGGGCTTCTCCAGGCGTTCCAGTGAAATCAGGAGAGATTCCAATCAAGAGAAACTTTTTCTCGAAGGTTGATTTAAAGAATGCGTGCTTACAGCTGAGAGGAGATGAAAAGTCCCAAAACATTGTTAACCATTAATACACACAAAGGGTTATTTCGTTGTTTTTTTTGGCATTTCGCCAGCGCCTGTTATCTGAAGAACTATGGATTCCGGGATTCCTGGCACACGACGCTTACGCGATACCCGTTACTGGAAAGCATGACCAGGCACGTAAGCAAAATGTAAAAAAGTAAGCGAGCGAGATCTCGGGAGATATTCAGAAAGGGTTTCCGCGGCTACTGCTTGTTCGGAGTCTGCCCGGAGGATAGGCGCAGGCGTAGAAGAGGTGGCTCTGGGATAGGTCACAAGTCCACGTTTTGGGACTTGGTCCCGGTTAGAGGGCGCATCCAAGCGGTGGTTCTGGTATTGAAAAAAAACCAAAGCATCTGGTGCTTGAAGAAAGAGTTTTTATGCCAAATAAAGTACCACACGCAGAATTAAAAGACGTGACAGGTTTTATGGACATTTATTTTATACATGTACCCTACTTTCCAATAAACTGCTTTAAAAAACATTAAGAAAATACTTTATATATAAAAAAAAAATATTTGATTCGATGTCTCAGCGCTGTTGAGCTGCGGCAGAACAGAGTTACCTTGCCGCAATGAAACTGCCACTTGTTAGCTGCCGAGGGAACCTTTGTCATGAAGGGAGAGACTCTCTGGCCGTTTCTGTATGTGCGTCTATGGTCTAGATGTACTAAGGTGAGAGAAACATCTCCATTGATGTTATAGAGAATTTTCCATGTCGTTCTTGCCTCCTACTTCTCTATACTGCAGATGTGTGTATGTTGGGGTGGTTGAGGGGGTTAGAGCCAGAGGCATGGGCAGCGGGGCAAGTTGCAGAGAGGTGTGAGTAGATACAAGCAGGCGGGACAATATATTTCAGATATCCAGGAGGTGGACGGTCTGCGAGAAACGAAGCATTTATACGCTGAATGGAATCCGGCCTCCGGTGACAAGGGCTTCATCATAGAGAAATACTGTGTGGGGGATGGGAGATCTTTCTGTGTTACCCCTCAGTCTGTAGGACTGGGGCAGCCGAGTCGCCCCGTTGCCCCCAAGCAGTTTCGGGATCCAGGAGGTTCAGTCGGGAAGGTAGACGAGTTCGTCTTTGGCTATCTCCTTTATCCAGGGCAACGCGTAGAAAAGACTGACGTGAAAGTCCCGAGAATTCTCTGGAACCGGTGTTTTCCGCCTCGTAGATTTATCACAGTGATTCACTGTGCCCCAGCTAATTATTCCCACCTAACGAGAGAGAAGAGACGACGGTGATTACAGACGCGGCCTCTTCATTTATACTGAGAACTTTATCTCAAGACAGAAAAACCCAACGTCAGCTACAACCTCCATGATTCCCAGTCAACCTTTGGCAGTTGAAGAGCCTCGGGAGAGATACTTTAGTAGTTTTCCCATTAGGCACATATACGTAGGGTGAGGGTATAGCGTCTGACACCACCCGGGGGTCGTAATTAAAACATCCATCTGACCCGGTTCGTAGGACACAGCAGATCAGCGATGTGTTACTCCGAGAAGCGGAATGACTACCAACCTATAGCCGGCTCAGACAACGGCCAGGGACCCTCCGGTCTACCCGTTGCTCTTTTACTGCACTTTTCCCCCAAAATGTCTACCCACTTTGTTTCGTTTAAAGGTCAAACCCCTTTAAATGATACAAAAATAGAATCCTATCCCTATTGTGTTACTTCTGTAGAAATAGGAAGAACTACGTTATGTTCTTTTCCCCTCTTACAACGCTGAGAGGGAGAGAAAAAGGACGCTACCAATCGTGCTTACATACCTGAATGTAACGATTCTTATAGTTAATGATCAGGGGTCCTCCAGAGTCTCCTGTACAAAATGAAACCCAAGGACCATGTTAAAACTGCGAAGGACAATATGGGTGACATTGGGATAGTCCCATGATGAAAAAAGAAATTTGAAATTGAATACGTTAATCAATTTTATCACAAGGAAAGGAGATAAGACAGAAAAGGAATGTAAGCTACAAAGTATCGATGTAACGTAAATGCTGAGTAAGAGATGATGATTTACCTTTACAGGTCGGGGGATCCACAACCGGCTCCGTTCCCCCCGTGCAGAGGAATTGGTCGGTGACGGCATCGCGAATATCCGCCACATTCTCAAATTCCGTTATTTTTGCAGACGCTGAGAGGCAGCCCTCCCTCTGGGGGGGGGGGGATGCAAAAGAGAAGAGGAAAAGGTCACAAAGGATGAGAAGCATACCTGGGAACTCTCCGGGTTTGACCAGGAGATTGCCGGGTGAAGCACCCCTTCTCCGGTTCAAGACAAGAATCCTCCGGGTGGCGGGACAGGGGTCTTGACACGCCCTGCTCCACGTCTATTTTCCCTTTAAACTGGGGTGTTTCCCGCTGCCGGACCTCCCACCGAAGTCAGTGGGCAGTCCTTGCTGCATCCCACAAGGGAAGCCGGAACCCAGAAGTTCCCAGGTATGATGAGAAGGCGATGGTGCACAGGGCTGGGAGCTTAGCTAAGGCACATTACATTACAAGTACACTATATGACCAAAAGTGGACGCCCCTCCTAATTATTGAGTTTAGGGGTCTCAGCTGCACCCGTTGGTAGCCGGTGTATAAAATCCAACACATATGCAGCAGTCTCCATAGACACACATTGGCAGTAGAATGGGTCATACTGAAGAGCTCAGTGATGTTAAACATGGCAGTCATTGATGCCACCTTTGACAACAGTCTGCCCTGCGTGATCTGCCCTGGAGTTTGGTGCAGAGGACCTCGAGTGACCGCACAGAGGCCTGACCTATGAGATGGGAATTGTAACGATGGTTGCGAGACAGACCTTCTCGCTCAGCACCAGTGGGTGTCCTCACTAATGCTCTTTCGTCTGAAAGGGAACAAATTCCCACAGAGGCTCCAAAACCTTGTGGAAGGACTTCCCAGAAGAGTGGAGACTATTATAGCCACAAAGGGGACGATTAACTGCATATTAATGCCAATGGTTTTGGAATGGAATGTCAAACAAGATCATGTAGGAGTGATGGTCATGTAGGTGTGATGGGATGGTCAGGTGTCCCAATACTTTTGGTCATATAGTGTGTGTGTGGATAGGAGCGTGCGTTCCACACATTAGTACCTTTTTCCCCATCTTTATTCTCACGTCCTTCTGCTCCATGGGATTCGTGTCTTCCTGTGCAATGAACAGAGCTTTGACCAGTTCTTCAGAAAACAGTAATTTCTCTAGGAAGGAAAGATATGATTAGTTATGCCGTATATTATCCTTCATCCTCCCATATTCACTCTGTCTGCCTGCTGTCAGGAGACATCCTTCCCGCAGACACCAAGATCTCCTCTCACGCCATCTCCACACCGGTTTAAAACCCATTCTCTCTTCCCGCCGCGCTGCATCTCACCGCCCTCTCCCCCAACTCACCATGGTCTACGCACTTTGTCTCCGGATCTTTCTTCCTTAAGGCCCACGCTGAGCTTTTGGTGCACGGAATACAGATGGGTCTGCAACGACACACAAAGTCCATGTCATAAAACATAAAATGTAAGTTCCCAGCTTTCAGCATAACGAAGTCCACTAATTAACTTGTGAGCTGGGATCGTTGGCAGCCTGTGGCAGAGCCAGCATTATCTACTCAATTTCATGTCCTGAAATCCTCCAACATTTTACCCAACTGCAAAATGTAGGATTTGGACTCAAAGATGGTGCCGTACTTTATTGCTGTCCTTTTCTATTTTAAAGGTCTACATTTTATCATATTACCGAACTCTGAATATTCTTATATTTGATATCCTCGGTTTCATACAAAACAGGCTTTTGGGTAATACAGGGCCCGGTGTATCTTGTATTCAGATTCCTAAGTACCTGAATGACCAGGGGCAACTATTGGGACGTGTGAATAACAGGGACGAGCGTGTGTAATAACAGACCATGAATGACCCGGAGATATTAGCAAGCCAAATGTTTCAATCCAACAAAATGAATTTGTTAATATACCCCCTTTCTACACACATACTTTATCATCTTTACTTGTATGTCTATAAAGTATGTATATAAAGTTTGTAAAGACACCGTGGGAGCAGCCATATTATGCCGTGTTCTCAGGATTATCTCTCTCCTGCTCCAATGTTGCTGATTGCTTTTGGGGAGCAGAAGGGAGATAGAAAGTGATGGAATAACTTTGGCTCTGCTGCTCGGAGACACCATGTGGTCGTCGCCTCTAATAGACAAATAGTTATAAACTATGAATCATTTTGAGACATGAATTTAGTTATTCTATAAGGTGTGACAGTCGCCCGTTCAGGAGCACACATATTCCTTTGTGTGTTTGCGGAGTATCAAGGCGATCTTACCTAACCTGGCTGGAATAGCGGATTTTCCTTTTGAGTTTAAGAAGAGCCACGTCATAGTCAAAGGATTTTGGGACGTTTTTGTCTTTCTTCCCTTCTGGCTTATAAAGGGGGTGCCGGTAAAACTCCTGCACAATCAGCAGGTCTTTACCTGCAATGTATAAGAAATCAGTAATGAAAGGGGAGGTAGACAGAGAGCAAGGAGGAAAGGAGGGTTAAGGAACGAAGACAGAGGGCAAGGAGGAAAGGAGGGTTAAGGAACGGAGACAGAGAGCAAGGAGGAAAGGAGGGTTAAGGAACGGAGACAGAGAGCAAGGAGGAAAGGAGGGTTAAGGAACGAAGACAGAGCAAGGAGGAAAGGAGGGTCAAGGAACGGAGAAAGAGAGCAAGGAGGGAAGGAGGGTTAAGGAATGGAGACAGAGAGCATGGAGGAAAGGAGGGTTAAGGAACGAAGAAAGAGAGAAAGGAGGAAAAGAGGGTTAAAAAAAAGGAGACGGAGAGCAAGGAGGAAAGGAGAGGTAAGGAACGGAGACAGAGAGCAAGGAGGAAAGGATAATGACAATAATGCCAGAATGAGCAGAGGTTTGGGTACTGAATTAAAGGGACAGTACCGGATTTGTTTAAAGCATCATCTATTCCTTCTCTCTAAAACCTACAGAAACCCAATGCAGAAGTTTGACGAGCGGACTTCTCCATTCTATACAATGTAATATAGAAACCTGGGCATGCGTGCTTCTTTTTGTTACAATTTCACACTTCATTTTTCCAAAGAATTAAATATAATTATATGAAAGATATAATTTTTATCCTGCCAAAGCAGCCCATGTAGGGCAAGAGCACGCTGTCGTCTCTTACTGTGCATGAGGGGACGGACAGTGAATTTAAGACTTGACATCCGGCATTAATCTGGAATATGTTTGTTTGTTGTGCCGCGGTGTATTCACGTTACCATGTACTACGGCAATGGAGTAATCAATGGTTAGAGAAAGAGGGAGTAAACTGAGAAAGAAATGAGAAAGCCCAGGAAACACTCACTGTCACCGATTTCCACTTTAATATTTTCTACGTCTTCGTCGAAGTGGAAGCAGTGAGCCGCCGTCAGGATGAAGTATTCGGACAGAATGGATCCTTTGCAAACCTCTCGTGTACCAGCGCGCTGGATGGGAGATAAAGGGTAAAAACGATATTTAGCTGTCAGCAATGCCGATCTATCGATATTCGCTTAATCATCATTCTTGTCTGCATGCTTTGTGGCTCGTAGGGGCTCCTGGTGAGATACCGGCCGGGTCGCTGAATGACTTATCTCCTGAGACATATTTGTTGAATTAGATAAATGATGTACTTTAACTTTACTGTGAACCAAGGAACGGCCACCTTCACAGCCTTTAGGACACGCCGATTATTTTATTATACTACCGTTAGCTTGTCCTTTTTAGGGATGTTCTCTCCCTTCACCTCCGACAATCCTGCAACAATCAGCAGATTAACAATAGGGGAGAGATAACTTAATGGAGAGGGGGGAGGGGTCTTCTTTTGGATCAATGGCAGGAAGGATTGGTAGGATCGATGTAGGAACTTACATATTTTTTTCAACCTAAACTAAGTTAACTATCTTACCTAATAAGTTAATAAATTAACAGATTCCCCTAAACTGAACGCCAAGGTCACTGTCGGGGAGTGCTTAGCGCTCACGTCTTTCTTTCAGTGAGGCTGAGTGCACATGGCTATCTGGCAGAGTGCTGGGTGTTCATGGCTGTCGGTGAGTGCTTATGACTATCTATCGGTGAGGCTGAGTGCTTAGTGTTCATGGCTATATGTCAGGGAATGCTGGCAATACTCACAACAATCGTGATTTTAGCGATCCAAGGAAACTTCTCATTTTCATCAGCCGAGTCAGCTTTGTTGAGTCCGCACATGTCCATAGCGTCTGTTTCATCTTAGAGCGTGAAAAAACAAAGACAGACAGGGACATGATGATGGAGGAAATAATGAAAGAAGGAAAGGAATGAAAAAAGAATGAGAAAGCCTGAATGAACAGAAGAAAGGAATGATTAGATGAGATCCTTTAAGGCGGTGGAAGGTAGGATGATCGCCAAGCAAGTAGCCGTTCTACCTATCATTTTCTCGAAGGCTTGCTTCATGGTGTCTGCGTTCTCCATTACGAACGTGTGCTCCTCGTTGGTTTTTTTTGATGCAAGCTCATTCAGCTCGCTCAGAACGAGATCGCTACCCAGGCCAAAGACATACACATCTGTAAATGAGTACAGCGTATAGTAACTGGTACGACTGATATCATACAAAGTGCAGCCAAAACATTGTTTAGTACAACGCCGTTTCATAGTTTATTTGATAGCGCATAGCCGGTTTAATTAACTTTATTTTTACGTTGCCGGTCGGTAGCCAGTACATTCTATATAATACACAGTGTTGGCATTGGTTAGTATTATACGGTACGTTGCCGGTCAGTAGCCGGTACATTCTATATAATACACAGTGTTGGCATTGGTTAGTATTATACGGTACGTTGCCGGTCAGTAGCCGGTACATTCTATATAATACACAGTGTTGGCATTGGTTAGTATTATACGGTACGTTGCCGGTCGGTAGCCGGTACATTCTATATAATACACAGTGTTGGCATTGGTTAGTATTATACGGTACGTTGCCGGTCGGTAGCCGGTACATTCGATATAATACTCAGTGTTGGCATTGGTTAGTATTATACGGTACGTTGCCGGTCGGTAGCCGGTACATTCGATATAATACTCAGTGTTGGCATTGGTTAGTATTATACGGTACGTTGCCGGTCGGTAGCCGGTACATTCGATATAATACACAGTGTTGGCATTGGTTAGTATTATACGGTACGTTGCCGGTCGGTAGCCGGTACATTCGATATAATACACAGTGTTGGCATTAGTACCGCACGCATGGAGCATTGCCGGTCTGTAGCCAGGATGGTTTCCGTACCCAAATAGTCTTCTCTTGGGTTCTCTCTTTTTCCGATGTCCAGTAGCTCTCGGATCTTCTTCATCTCCACGCGGGGATCGCCACCCATATTGTATTTTCCTACAAAGAAAGAACTGGTTGATGGAACCCGGAGTCTGTAAAAACATAGGCATGCGCTGCTTTCAATAACGGTGCTCTAAAATGTGGTCCTGGGTGCACCAAAATACTATGTGATAGCATGTCAGAGATTTACATGTATGAAATGCCGGCACAGATATTAAATATCGGGTGTTTAGACGCTGGAAGTTTTTTATTACCGTCCGTCATAAGCAGGATGACATTTCGAGTCTTCAGAAAATTCTGGTTGTCTTTTAGCTCCTGAGCAACCAGCATCTCATTGACCAGAGCCAGAGCCGCCCGCGTGTTCGTTCCTCGCTTATCTTCGTGGCCTGAAATAAATCACACGTAATAAACCTCACACGCCTGACGGTGCATCTCCACTATCCTCACGCTAGTAATGAGTTAGGCGGCTCCACGACCGGCGATGTGACACGGACTGCAAACCTTAGTGCTGAGATGGAAGTCGGTCTTCTTCACAAACAGCCAAACAAATTCCAAAAGCGAGGAGCCACCGGCTCGTGAAATGCTTCATCTGGATGCTTTTTTTAAATAAAAATCCCGTTGAATGTCTTGTGGTATCTTAATACCAGTGGAACCAGTGGTATCTTAATCTTCGGCGGTGCTCTAAGCGTATACCAGGGCAGCCGCCTCTTCCGCACTACCTTCTTATTGAGAGCCAATTAGAAATCTCAGACATTATCAGATCGATGTATTAATGAGCGACCCTGAGATTTAACCCCTTCAAACTGAGATTGGAGCAAAAACCCTGAGTTCCCGGGTATGGTGGTCCTACAGGGACCCCAAGAGGGTGAGCTGCAGTCAGCCTGGGCCAGAATACACCACCGTGTCAACACTGGACCACTGAGACCTGCCGTGTGACCCAGTGTGCATGTATGTCTGAAGTACATTAACTGTCTTTTACTACCAGGATCAGGGGGAGAAGGAAAATAAATGGGAAAACCCTTTGCTGTAAATAAACAAAAAGTCACACAGCTCTTACTCGAATACTTGAATTCTTCCAGCCGTTCGGAGACGGCGCTGGCATCCAGGCTTTCCTTTTCCGAGAGACGCACAATTGGGATGGCAAGTGAAGCATACGAGATGACGGCGTATCGAGGCTCTATGTCATAGCTGGAAATCTTAAGGAAAAAAAATAGGTATTAGAACATTGTATGCATGCATTTAAGGCATAAAAAAAAAAAAACGTTAATTAAAAAAGGAGAACCCAAGCGTTCAGGGTTATTACACTTCCTGTTTTAGGATCGACATGATTATTCCTCCTCACTAAGTAATCTCTCTATCGTTACATCACTGCTTCCATTCTTCGCAGAAATAAATAATCATTCGCGTAAAATGTGGTCTCATTCATTTTTGTGCGGGTCGGGAACACTTAATAGTCATGTGATACAAAAGCATACACCGCTAGGTTGTTGCCATAGAAACTGGAAAGCACAAAATGACGGATCTTACCAATGAATCACCATTAGTGTTAATTAGAGTGTTGCACAGAAAGGCTACGCACACTCGCATGCAGCCTCTCAATGCCTTCCCGCACATACCTTGTCTATAAATATTATACTGCTGTCTTTTGCGACGGTAAAGTTTTTTTGTCCAATGCTCTTCGAGGCATCCAGGATGATAAATATGTTCATCGGGTCTCCGCGTTTTATGATCACTTTCCGATCGACGTCACCTAGAGGGATAATAGGTTCATATGGACACATAGGGGAGGAAAAATACATATAAAGCAGTTCTTGCTTTATTACATTTTTATCTTGAGTAAGAGAATATTTTTGTACTTTGCTTTATCTTATCCGGGTCGGCGACTTCGATGTTTGCCGACAGAGTGGAGGAGAACATTTCAGCCACTTCCTCCGGGGTGTCGAACACGTACCAGTCTGCGGGAGAGAGAATACCCCATGTGAGATCGCCAAGATGCCTCCTGTAACTCAAAACCTGCTCTGCCTCCGTGGGGCTACTTAGTCGAAGATGCCCCTTCAATCAAAGAAGGGCGCGGAGGTTAGTCTTCGGTATTATATGTAATATGCATGTTACATACTCTCGCCTATCTGATAGATGCTGCCCTCCTTAATACCCCGACGACCTCCCGCGATGTCATCACCAAGTCCAGACTAAAGCTATATCCTCGCATAGTAACAGCCAAAATCTGGGTTTCATTCCTCAAAACTAATTAAAGAGTCTCTTTTTTGAGACGTTTCTCGCACCTCTGCATGAAGGTTCGGCGCCCGACCATCGTTTGTTCTCCTGGCATTCTCTCACTTTCGATCCGAACATCTCGAGCCCGTTCTTGCACTCGTAAATGACTTTGTCTTCAATTCCGTAAGAACTTCCAACTTTAGTTGTGCCGATAGGGATTCCAGGGTTGGGGCAGTAACCTCCTGTGCCGAGAGACGCCATACAAACAGATAAAACATCACAACAAAAGACTCCTTGCTCATTGAGTGCGAGTGAGAGTGCAATTCTAGCTCGCGTTTAAAAAAAAAAAAAAAAAAAAAAAAAAAAAAAAGTAAAACGATCTTTTAAGGGAGACGATTGCTTATTCTGGGTTTGTTTTCTGTGAAAGGTGAATAAATACGGAATTTTATTTTGGTTTTGGGTTGTGCTTCTAATCTTGTGATTTGCAATGAAGCTGCTAGGATGGTAAGGAGTGAGAGAAAGGGTAAGGAAGTGAAGGAAGGAGGCAGAGAGTGAGGGAGAGTGCGACAGATGACAAGGGCTTGGCATGAGTGATCATGTGTAAGTGAGTGTTAGCGTGAGTGGGTATGTATAAGAGTGTGTATTAGCATGAGTGTGCATGTATAAGTGTGTTGCCATGAGTGTATATATGTAAATGTGCTTGTTAGCATGTGTATATGTGTGTGTATTAGCATGCGTGTGTATGTGTAAGAGTGTGCATTAGCATGACTGTGTATGTACACGTGTGTATTCGCATGAGTGTTTGTGTGTAAATGTGTGTTAGCATGTGTGTGCAGATGTGTTTGTTACAGCACATATTGTAGCATGAGTGCGTGTGTTCAAGTGTGTGAATGCGTGCCACAGTACTATTTAGCTCTTTACAGTTCGCAGTTTAATTGGAGGTACAATAAGTGCTGCCAAGTACTGGTAATAAGTAACATATGGTAATATGGGAGCAAATGGGGAGGAAAAAGCCAGTATTCTCACCAAAGTTTTCGCACACCGTCGTCTTCCCGCTCCACTTTCCATTCTCCTGGCACGTCCGGTTCTCCGGTCCCTTCATTTCGAATCCTCCCCAGCATTCAAAGGACAGAACGTCGCCGATGTGGTATGCAGCTTTCCTCGGGTAATATTCTCCATTCTCGAACATCATAGGACTGGGGCACCGAATATCTAAAGGGGAAAAGAAGCAGGCGGCTCGTTGGGTGGGTGATCGTGAAACAGCGCCGCTTGTGGCCGGGGGTTCCAAGAAGCCCTGATATTAGAGCAGAAGACGCGGCACTTGTCACGGAACGTTACCTTGGCAGACAGCCTTTATCTTCTCTTTCGTCCATTGCCCGTTGCGCTGACAGTCCCGCTTGGGCGCTGGATAGGGGTACTTTCCTTTCGGACATACGTAGTGCACATTGCCTGCTCTTTCATCCACGGTGTAGTTGCCTCCAGAAATGCCCACCTTGCTGAGGTTACATTTTGAGGCAGGGGCAGCAGTAGAAACTAGGAGAGGAAACATAGAAACATATAAATTGCCGGCAGATCAGATCCATCCAGACCCCCGTTTTTCCTGCTCAAATCTTAATCAGTCATTTTGCCTCAGGAGCCATATGTCTATCCTACGCATGTTTAAATTCCCTCTGCTGGGAGGCTGTTCCACTTATCTACCACCCTCTCAGTGAAGTCAAACTTCCTTACATTACATCTAAGCCTCTGACCCTCTAGTTTTAGATTCTGGCCGCTTTCTCCCTCCTGTGCTTTGTTAAATACATAAGTATTATTTAAATATTCTATTTCGCGGACATGCCCAGTACCTCTTACCTCCCAAGCTCCGCCCCCAGTGTCCCTATTCGCTGGGGGGGTAAAAGTTGGGACGTATGTCATCTGCAAACATACATACATTACCTTATAGATCCTTTCTAATATCGCTAATAAGAAATTAACAATTAATTCAATTATTTTAACGTCCAAACCCAAACACGGCAACTTATTTCTAAATCTTCAGTCAGCGTTAAATCCAGATGGACGATATCTACAGCCCCCCCCACCAGGGCTATTATTTTAATAACCCCGTGAAATAAATAAACTTAGTTTAGATAAGATCTCCCTGCAGTGTAGAGAATGAGGGATGGAGGGGGCAAGGTAGTGAAAGGGTTAATGAGGGCTATCGGTTACATATTCGGGTTTCTAAAGACCTGTTTTTCTGCAAATGTGGTCTGGTCGTCATAGCAGCCAAAGAAACAGTCCTGCTGAACGGACCCTTCCATTGGTTGCTATGATGATCAGAAAATGCAATTTTGTGCCAGAATCGCTCTTTATAAACAAACTCCCCATTTATATGAGAAAGTAGGGAACAAGGAATAAAACTGAAATAGAAATCCACAAAAAAAAAAAAAAGTATATAAAAACAAATGGAAAGATACACAAAATACTAACAAAAAAATTAAATATGGATTTTCTTTATATATATATATATATATATATATATATATATATATATACACACCGTATATATATATAATTTTATTTTTATAGTGTTTTGTGCATCTTTACTGTAAATAATAAAATAGTATATAATAATAATAATAAAACAAAATCCACAAAATAATAATAAAAAAAAATGTATAAATACAACTGGAATAAAGATACATGAAATACCAAAAACAAAACATGTACTAATATGGAGTTTATTTTTATATACCCATACGTATATATATATTTTTTTTTTGTTTTATTATTATTATTTTTTGGCTAGTGTTTTGCGTATCTTTACTTTAAGTAATAAAATCGTATTTATTAAGACCACTACTACTAATAATAATAACAGAAATATAAAACCACTAAATGAAAATAAATTTATAAATACTAATATCAGACAGATAAACACAACACAAACAAAAAAATAGGAATCAAATATGTAATATACGGCTAACACGGTACCAACTCTCACCATATATAAATTACCGGTATATATATTTTTGATAAATTTTTTTTGGTATTTTGTGTATCTTTATCTTTTTTTTAATTTTGTGGATTTCTATTTCTAATTAAATACTAAAGCAGTATTTTTTAATAAATTCACCTGTCGACGTTACTACAATACGGTGCAGCTATATTGATGGATCGTTAATAGGCAAAGATTCAAGATTGTAAGCTTGCGAGGCGAGCCTCTCCACCTAATGGATCGGTTTTTGCTTAGTCTGTCAATTCTCGTCTACTAATAATAATAATAATTGGAAACAGTAGTTTCACCTTAAAGAATGTAAGTATACGCAGTTGGAGTAAAGCACATTGACCTATTGATGTCCTTTACGGCTTATCGCTTTGTTACTTACCTGCTAACACGCTGAGAAGGATTAAACAGAGCATTCTGGATAACGGATCGTCTCTTGAATGTCTTGGGGGAGAATAAGCTGTAATTCTCCCTATTTCCTTCCCCAAAAATTGGTGGAGATGAAGTCCGGTGGGGGGTCCCCCAGAAATGACGCTCTGCTTAGGTCTTATTTTAGTTGTATTAAGGTCCGCGCTCTCTCATGCCGCTCTCTTGCTCACCGTTCCCTGCCGTCTGCCCCTGTGCTACGGACCGGGAGGGCGAGTGAGGTTTTACCTAGGAAAGGGGGGGCAAGGTCTGAAAAGTGAACTTTGGGAAGTCAAAACGAGGTGAATTCCCGTTAATGTTAAAATAAACTTCGGTTTCACAATAGGTACTTAAGCAGGGGAGGAGGGGTGCGTTACGCAATCAGAAACAAACACACAGGAGGGGGAGAAGTTCCCGTAAACTTACCATAGAAGAGGGTTTGTTAATAAATAATATAACATATATATATATATATCACATATATATATAACATATACATATATATATATATATATATATATATATATACACACACACACTCGATTATAAGACGACGCCCCCAAAATTTGAACATAATTTAGGAAAAAAAGAAAAAGCCTGAATATAAGATGACGCTATAGGAAAAAAGTTTTACTAGTAAATATTAATTCACATGTAAACTATTTTTTCATATTTAATAAAAACTATGATTGAGAAAATGCATTTTTTTGTTTCCTTTTATTTGCCGCTCTGCCCCCCAGATATGCCGTATACCCCCTTATATGCCGCTCTCCCCCGCATACACTAACACACACGCTAACACCATTTACCAGCACAAATGTCCTGCGCAGAAACTATGGGGCAAATCCATACGGGGAGTTCTGCAGATTCCCCCCCCGCACGCATTTGCAAACGATACAACGGTTCATGACAACGTAAAGGGAAATCACACGACTGTTCCTTTAACGAGAGAGATGGGGGAACGGACTTACATGGGGGGCTTACATGGGTGGGGGTCCCCAGATAGAGGGAAGGTTGGTTTGGTGCAACTTTAAAGAAAAAAGGAACCTCGGGTCAGTTTGTGGCCAGAATCTGCTGCCCTTCCTCTTATTATCTGTAAACAGAAGAGCAGACTATTGCTCCATTTTCTGCATTCGTTGGGTAATAGAACTGGTTTCGTTTTACTTCCCCAGCCGCATTTCTGCAACAATTCCTCGTGTAAATGTTTTTATTTAGTAAATATATATAATATCATACCCAAAAATGATAGTTCCCCCCCAAAAACACACACAGTGTTATGAAAACCAATAGAAAAAGCATAGATCTCCCTCCATAGACTTTCATTAATCAGTGTGTCTGTCTGGGTGATTAAGACTGAGCCATTTCATCGTGAAATGTGGTTTGCACAAGGCTTAGATTAGGTGGGACATCATATGATGCCACGCATCTCACAACCCCACCAAAGAAGTATTTTAATATGCATTCTTCCATAATGAATAACGCACTTAACTGAGGTAGAAGCTGCAGCCCTGCAGCTGCCCTCCACCTATGTCACTGATTGGCTGCTATGTATCCTATGCAAGTGCAGTATTGCACGTACAAGTGTCTCGAGATAAGCAGGCTCATCATAATAAAGCTTATTCTTCCCCCCCAGGCTGGCACTCAATGGGAAATGAATAGAAGAAATCAGCAGAAATCATTCATTACGACTAAAATATCTTACATTGGAATTTTCAGCATCCTACATCCACCAGCAAAGATCCCGAATATCCAAAGAGCCCTGCAATAAAACCAAGAAAGAGAAAACATCCAAATATCAAACAAATTCAAAATAGAGACCCTGCCGCACTTTAACCTGGCATCATATCTTATTTATTCATTCATTCATGTATTCATTCATTCATGTATTCATTCATTTATATGTCTGAAAAACGTTTGACAGAAGAAAACAAAGGGCCCTTTTTGTATAATCGCTCCAGGGACCCGACCTCCTTAATCTGGTTTTGGGAAGAACGCCGATTAAAGTCCTCATCCTGTATATGTCGAGATGCCGGTGACATTAAACTGTCCTTTTTATAAGACGCTCACGTTTTCAAGCAACACCATTTAAACGTGGCTCGGGAAGTTTAATTATCACAACGCTGAGACTGGGTGAGGTTTGTGTGTTTTAATTTTCTGATTACAGAAATTCTAAATGCCTTCCTGGTTTCTGTCACAATAACGTTTGTAAATCGACAAAAGACGTGGAAGGAACAGGACGGCAACAACGTATTTGGTTTCTAAGGAAAATAATAAACGGATAATATTTAGTTTGGCAGAGACCGCGATCTCTCCCGTATTCTCCAGAACGGATTTAAAGATATTATCTGATTAGGTATCGTTTACTTTCATTACATTTTATTAATCCGAAGCCACAAAACCAGGAAACTCAAGAATTTTGTGATAGAGGAAATAAAATGTATAGCCTCACATGCACCCATTTCAGTCTGCAAGTTCAATTAAAAGGGAAAACCTCACGATAGAAGAATAAATAATAACAAAAAATTTTTTTTTAAAAAAGGAGTAGTTTAGGACACATTATTTCAAAACAAATTTAAAGTGCTGACACAGAAGATGCAGCCCTGCTGTAGCAGCTGCCCTCATCCTCCACAGCCCAGTAAATGATGGCTGGAGGATCGATTAGCACAGATTTTTCTTCAGCTGTTTTTTTTATGTATTCAATTATTTTATATGCAAAATGATGAAATTTAGCTTTTTCACATTTCTTCCATTTTCACATTTTATACAGATTAAATATATTTAAACATTATCTCAAAAGACAGCCCTACTTGCCTGTCATATTTGGAGTATTTAATAGCCTCATTAGCCTGGCAATGAAAGGGTGCCTGTGTTTTGGCGCAATCCTTGTTCTGGATAATATCTGCCCCTCTCTGGAAATTCTCCTCGCTCTGATTTAGAAATTACTGAAATTCACAAGTGCAGAAATTTGGGAAATTTGTGTTTTTGTTTGTTAAGCCAGGAGTAGTCTGTAACCCCCTCCTCCACATTCCCACCTGTCCCTGTTTTATATCTTTTCCCCCTCATCTGGGCAGATAAATGGATGTTGCAAAAAAGCTTAACAGATAAGAGATAAGGCGGGAACATAACAACCCCACATCTGCCTTCCCTCTCTCCCTTGATTACTGCCATCCAGCTGCCGTAGTTGCCAGTCACTGACGTCACACCAGCGACGAGAACTGTCTTTCCAGTTCTAATAACTAGAGAAACGCCCCGATGCGTCTGTCGCGAATGTCGTCTCCAACAAAGTGGTGTGTCTACAGCCGCATGCCTCGTGTGTTTAGACCTCTAATGACGCCATTCTCCGGCGCCCAAGCCAACCAGGCAAACTGCGTGCTACAATACGGAAAGTTGTTTCCGCCACACCGTGACGTCACGTCGCTGTCAGGCCCCCCATGTTTGTTTCCCCCACAGCACTGACACACAAGCAGGACCTGCATCTTTTCTGAGAGGGTAAATAAACCGCCCAGTAGCATTAATGCGAAATTGCTTTTATTTTGCAGTTACAGTCATTATTTGTCATACATTGTGCTGCTTTATGTTGGTATCTGTAGGAAAATAACATACAGACCAATGGCTGTCTCTTCATGTGCATGCCAAGAGTTCTCTACTCCTTATAACGCATACATGAAGACGTGTTAAGTGTATGTAGTCATGGAAACTATATTATGATATATGATATAACGCGCAGACTGTGGTATCCTTGACTGCTGAGTTACAGCTCGTTGCTTTACTGTAATACGGGCTCAATATGGAAGTCAAACAACTCGCTGCTCACATCTTTGGCACTCAGATCGTTAAGGATATAGTGGTCTTATTACCGTAGCAACAGTCTCATCACCAGGTGCATCCCTTCGGTTGTTATGGCAATAAGACTAATTGCCCGTGTAATGACAGCTCAGCTTGGCGTAAACCTGTGAAAAGTTCTAGAAAAATAGAATTTGCCGACAGATCGGCCCCATCCGGCCCGTTTCTCCTGCTGTAGAAATTCAGACCTTAATCAGTCGTTGGTCTCGTCTTAGATTCAGGAGCCGTATGTCTATCCCATGCATGTTTAATACCCTCACTGTATTACCCTCTACCACTTCTGCCGGAAGGCTGTTCCACTTATCCACCACCCTCTTGGTAACGTAGTGTTAGATGCTGGTCTCTGGTTGTAACTTTTCTCCTCCTTTATGTAAACCCCTTTTATGTATTTTAATGTCCCTCTTCTCTCCCAGCCCCTTCAAAATCACCCGTTTCCAGCTACAATAGTCATTAACCCCGTCTGCGCTGGATCTCTGATCCTTTTCATGTTATTTTAATGCCCCCAAATCGGCTTTTCTTTCTAAAACAAGGAAATATCTAAGTGACCCCAAACTTCTGATTAATTATAATAATATTATGTAGCTCTGTACTGGGGCAATTTATAGCGATTTATATCAATGCAGTTGTGTCGTTATTTTTTTCAGGCGCGTTATTCTCGTATGAGAGCCGCAGAGCTACACGATGAGTAAACCGGGTAAGTCGGACGCTGCGAGCATCGTTCTCCGCTCCTGTCACAGCGATGTGGTTTTTTATGTTCATTGCGCTTCCCAAACTTTTACTCAGATCTGTCCCCCGGGGATCCGCTGGATCTCCCGCTCTCCATCCTCGAAGTCGGTCTTGCTGGGAGAGTGGAGCTAATTACGGAGCGCCCCGAGCCAAGCGGGTCTTCCTTTCCTTTGTCCACGGTAGGTTCCGTACGACGTTCTTCTCTTGATATGATGCTGAAAAGTTCTAAGGCGCCCCGGTTCCTGTAGTCTCTCGGGTTCTAGATTTGCGTGTTGCCCCTTTTTTATGCCTGATAAACCTTCCGCGGTTTCAGATCCCTCATGGGTTACCACCATATGACGTGGACCTGTCTTTCGAAGTCGTGCAGAAGTATCTCACCGACCCGGACTGGCTTTCCATTCATGATTTCGACAGGAGCCCGAGGTAATCTAACTGGTAATCTGCGGGGAGTTCAGCCTCAAGAAGCTTCTCCTCACCAGCAATGAAAGACGTCCTTCCTATTCCTATTTTATTGTTGGCCTTCACTCCACGCCCTCAGCTGCCTCCGCTCCTAAATTGTGGATACCCATCCCCATGTTACACTTCAATGCTGTCTTGGGTCGGGATACAAAGTTGCAGATAGAAAAAGATTCCTTATATACTCTTGAGACATAGGTGGAAGCTCAGCTTCAAGACCCCTTGGTTCCAAACAACCCCTTCTGTAGAGAAAATCCGGTCACCGTAGGACGCGTCTGCAGTGCAGCCATCTTGAATAGGCGAGATGTCCTCCAGTACTTTATCCTTATTGCCTCCCAAGGTCCTGGCCACGGATGAAGGACGTTCACTCTCTCTTTCACATGGATGTTACTGCCCCGCATATGGACCTCACGGTGGAACGTAACGCCGCCACGGGAGAACTGTGTGGGATCAATGAGGTGAGAACCTGCGGGAGAGGAGCTTATGGTGGGGCAAACACGGCTCTTTTGTTATGTGTGTCTCATGCTGTCTGGAATAACAGTTTGCAGCATAGCTACTCAGCGTCTTCCTCTGGCTTTTCCCCCCATGCCAGGTCTTGGTGGGCCACGCTGGGATCTCAGCTCAGAATTCTCTCTCTCTTCGGCGCCCTCCTGGCCCTCCTTCGCAGTCTGTCAAAGGAAGCACCTCCAATTTCCCCTTCTGGCCTGGTAGGTGGGATAGACGTAGCTATGGAACTGCATGCTATACGTTGGGATAAGGGGTTCCGAGGGCAGAGGGCTAATCGTTGAGCCGCTTTCCTTCACCCTCTCGCATGTCGCAGGAGGCATGGATGAGCCCACTCTGGAACAGATGAAGGCCGTAAGCGATGAAGATGAAGCCTTAGACTTTGAAAAAGGTATTGGCAACAAATTATGATAATTTATAATAGAAACTGTCACAGATGAGGTTATGTTTTATCTCCTTGCTGGCCCAAATTTCTTGACCTCTTGAATGAAGCCCAAGTCAGGACACCTTTATGACCCATCGTCACTTTTCTTTTCATAGATCTTTTAACCATTCCACCTGGATGGAAACAAGGAATGAACTTCAAACAGACAGGTAATCCTAATATGTTTTGTCTGCTGTATATATTGTATTATTATATATGTGTTTTGTTTATACACTTTTGTGTCTCGTGCTGCTATGGTATGGATTCTCCATGGCTTTCTGAGAACGTAGAGCTGGCCCAGGGAGACGTATTGAGCAAACATATGTACCTGGGGCTGGTGGCCAGTAGACACACCTTTTGTAGAGTATAGACAATGGGCAGGAATGACAGATGGGTGTCCAATATATCTGAATTGCTTCATTTCCCTCTTCTCTTGTAGATATTGGGCGAGCCGCAGGGGCCCTTCCTCTTACCAGCCTTCTGGGGGCCCTGGATGATTTCACTTTGGGTGACTCTAGCGAGGACGAGGAAGGAGGTGAAGGACGGGACTTGGCTGGCAAAGGAGCAACAAAGGAGGCGCTGCAGAGGACAGACAGCCTGGAGGAGCTGGGAGTGACGGTAAAATGCAAGGGGTGCTATTAGAACAAAATTCTAGAAGCCCTGTACAATGAATAAGTAAAATGTGCTATGTAAACCCATGCCTGGATGCAGTAATACATATACACTTCTTCTCCTCGCTGTCTCCTGCTTGGCTTCCCATGGCAGACCGTCTCTCCTCCGCTGCCGCCTCCTCCAACGTCCCCTCCACCAGATGTCGCTAGTGAGCAGTGGGCCGTCGCTCTTAACAGTAACGATCCAGTGGCGGATTTCTATAAACGCATCCCTGATTTGGCCTATAAGGTGGGACTTTTAAATGTCACATGATTTCTGCATTCTGAATTAATGGTCGCCATCACAGACGCTCTTTGGTTTTCTGTTCTGGGGTATGGCTCGCCCACCCCAGTCATTTGCATACTTGTAGGTTATGGTCCTCGATGGCCAAGATTCATGGCCGTGTTAAAGTTTCTTGTATTATCCTGACCCCTTGGCTTTTCTTTAGCCCCCATGTCGACCACCCTTGCATCTGGTTATTGCCCTCACTGGCATTGCATACAGCAGAAAATACCCCAATGCCGCCCCAATATATACTGTTCCTGCTCCAAACTAACGCCAGACGTGGTCTACCTGTGTCCCCCGCACCTGCAGCACCCGTTCGAGCTGGACCCCTTTCAGAAGAAGGCCGTTCTGTGTTTGGAAGCCGGCTCCTCCGTGTTCATCGCTGCTCATACATCAGCTGGCAAGACCGTGGTGGCAGAATATGCTATAGCGCTATCTCTAAAACACATGACCAGGTGAGGAGCTGCTAAACGTGCCAGGCTTTGTCTGAAGCGCACCGTCTGATCCTGAAGATGCCTGGATGGGGTATATGGGGTATTTCCGTGCCAATGATAAACGTGGCAGGTTGTGTTGTTTCTATTACCCCGTATCAGCTAGAAGCTTCAGGCCCTGAATATCTTTCCGATGCCAAACTGCTTATCATATCTCTCGTGCCTACTATAGGGGCCACCCTCCGTCTGCTCAGTCCCCACTATCCAATGCTTCACGTCGAGTTCTCCCTTTTGTCTTTGGATCAGGACTATTTACACATCGCCCATCAAAGCTTTGTCCAACCAGAAGTTTCGGGATTTCAAGATAACTTTCAAGGATGTTGGACTGATCACGGGGGACGTGCAGCTGTATACAGGGGCATCGTGTCTCATCATGACCACCGAGATTCTCCGGTAAGTAAACCCCTCCTCTGCCCTGCTGTATGCTGGTGTACTCTGCACTGTACACTGGTCTGATCTTCTTCACGATATTGTAGAGGGCTGCAGAATAGTCCATGACTACTAATGATCTAATTCCTTATCGCTCTTCATCCTTCGTGGACTTTCTGTCTCTGACCCCTCTTTACCTCCGATCTCTTAGTTCCATGCTGTATAACGGCTCTGATGTCATTCGGGATCTGGAGTGGGTTATCTTTGACGAGGTTCATTACATTAATGATGTGGAGGTAAGAGTCTCTTACCCCATACGATCCAAATTCTCCTTGTGTCCATGCGCAGCCTACTTCCATCTTTTTTCTTTCTCACCCAGAGAGGAGTTGTGTGGGAAGAGGTCCTGATTATGTTACCCGATCACGTAAACATCATTCTGCTGAGTGCCACCGTCCCCAACACCCAGGAGTTCGCAGACTGGATAGGGTAAGCGGCCTTTTCTACGTAGGTCTTAGAAAGACATAAACATAGAATTTGACGGCAGATAAGAACCATTTCGGCCCCCGTCTAGTCGCCCGTTTCTCCTGCTGTAAAGATTTAAACCTTAATCAGTCGTTGGTCTCGTCTTAGATTCACGAGCCATGTCCCTATCCCATGCATGTTTAAATTCCTTCATTGTATTAGCCTCTACCACTTCTGCTTTGAGCATCTTCCACCTATCTACTACCCTCCCAGTAAAGTAAAAACGTCCTTCCGTTCCATCTCAGCCTCCGACCCTCTTTTGCTTTTCATATGAGCTTTTTGAAACGTTGCTACGGAATCAATTACAGGAGGATTAAGAAGAAGAAAATTTACGTCATCAGTACGACCAGGAGGCCTGTCCCGCTGGAGCATTATCTGTACACCGGGAACAGCCAGAAGACGCAGAATCAGTTCTTCCTGTTGCAAGATGCTTCTGGAACGTTTCAGACCAAAGGGTAGGTCCATGAGCTTTATAAATTCATATACGGCGGCCATCAACGTACTCCGAGGAGCCCGGAGATGGCAAAGACCCTCCGCACCGGGGAATCCCTGCATCTCACATCAGATCAGGGCATTATAAAGTAAGTGATGCCCTGAGCGATATTATAGATCAATATAATCTGTGATGCCTTCTTTACGTTAATTAACAAAGCACAGGGTCCGTGATGTTGATTTTTCTCCCTTTTCTCCACTCAGATACTACGCAGCGGTTGAAGCAAAGAAAGAGCGATCGTCTAAATACTCCCAGACCTTCGGGGCAAAGCACCCGCATGGCGGAGGGGCCGGGCATGTGAGTAAATCGCAGTGGCCGGGTCCAGAGGCTGACACTCTAACTAGGGGCGATCACTGACAAATCATCTGTATGGAGGAGGAGAATACCAGGGTTCCTTTCACAACATGGCGGCACCTAAATATTCTAACATAAATACTGCATATATACAAATATTTAGGGTTAGACGGTAGGGATATAGGAGCAGGTGGCGAATGTCAGTAAACAGTTTTGATTTGCTTGAGAGATCCTCTGAGCTCAGGTTGTTCGTCTGCAGATCGCCATCGCTTGTAATTCATACTGATCCGCACGTATACTAACAGGCTTTCTCCCCAGGACAAAGGCACGTGGCTGTCTCTGGTGCAGTCTCTCCGGCAGCGGGATGCCCTTCCGGTCGTGGTGTTCACCTTCTCGCGCTCTCGGTGCGAGCAGAACGCCTCGGCCCTCTCCACCGTGGACATGTGCACGTCAGCCGAGCGTAGTGAGGTCCAAACCTATTACACCAAGTGCCTGAGCCGACTCCACGGGGGCGACCGCAAACTGCCCCAGGTATACTGCCCTGCCAGATTTAATCCCATGCATACGTGTGCTTTTAAAACAGGGGAATGAGCGGATTATTGTATAAGGGGCTGAGTCCACCTTAATCTGGCGCCTTTACCATACGTACCTTGCTACGTCGACACATTGATACTCCGTAAATACTGTATATGTCAAAGTTTATGCAAAACGTATTCCTTTCCTATCTGTGAGATATACACAGCCCCTAAAATGTCAAATCTGGCACCCAACATGCTTAGCCGTGTGTGTAATATATATATATGTACATTGTATTCACAGGTACTACACATGTTGGATCTGCTGAAGAGAGGAATCGGGATCCATCACAGCGGGATCCTCCCCATCCTGAAGGAGGTGGTTGAGATGCTCTTCAGCCGAGGACTTGTAAAGGTGAGCGTGCTGTTTTATATATATATATATATATATATATATATATATATATATATATAGAGAGAGAGCGAACCACGTGGTAGAGGTAGTTCCAACTGCGTCTTGATGAAGTCATCAACATAAAACAGCTTTAAAGTCAGTAAAAACTAAGTTGGTTGATGGGTTTAAGGGCAGGGGTATGATGCTTGTACCTGTCGGATCGGTTTGGGATCAGGGTCTCGGTAGATCCCACACACCTGCTTACTAAAGAAAGGAGTGTTAACATTCCTTTTGCTTACTGATCCTGAGAGATCCTTACGCCTGCGTGACAAGGGGTTGTCAGTATTCTCAGTGCTGAATGCGCAAGATGTACGTTTGCCGTTCAGGATATTTCCTGACAAACAAGATGCCTATTCCTGAAATATAATACCTGACTGGGTCAGCCTTGATATTATCTTCTCTCGGAGCCCTGCAAATATTTGGGTAAACATGCGGTCATAGTCTAAAGTTTGGCTGGCATTATCTACACCGAACTGACTCTGCAAACATGGCTTTATCCAGAAACGGCTCTGTTCCCTGCCAGCTGTCGCTGCAGATAAATGTGATCTCCTCGCAGCAGATAAAACGCACGTCTTTTATTTACCCAGCCGCCTTATGGGGTTCTAAGATGACTTTTATCCAGTCTGATGTCCAAAAACGCAGTTTGCGGTTGCATGCTTAGTTAGTGGGTGATTTAGAAGAAGACCACAGGGGAGGGGTGAGCGATGCCATCTTTAATGATGGGCCTCCCATCCTATGACATCATATCCTGGCACTTAGTCTGCACATTGTGCTAGATTGCATTGGTGTGGAGGCCTGTGCTGTCCTCGCCTGCCACTGTGATGAACCCCATGCTTCTTTCTTCTATATTATAACACACGTGTGTTGTCTCTCCCAGATTCTGTTTGCCACAGAGACCTTTGCGATGGGGGTAAACATGCCGGCTCGCACTGTGGTGTTTGATTCCATCCGAAAACACGACGGCTCCAACTTCAGGGATCTGACGCCAGGTAGATCACCGATACACTGATTGAACTTGTGAACATGTTCGCATGCAATCATTACAGCGGATAGAGGGTCATGTGACTACATGTATGATGTAAGCAAGGTCTGGTCACGCCCACCCGTCTCACAGAACCAATCACAAAGCACCATTGTGATTGAAAAGAAAATAACTTTTAATAATAAATAACTAATAATACCCATCGATAGCAATGCAGAATATCTCAGCGCTATATGAATAAATGTATAGTATATATTTATATTAAACATGTACTTCTTGCTGTCCTTTTGCATTTTGATGGCTCATATCCAATCTCCCCTGTGTTGTATCTTTCAGGAGAGTATATACAAATGGCTGGCCGCGCGGGCCGCAGAGGTCTGGATAATACGGGGATGGTGATAATACTGTGCAAATCAAGCGTGCCAGAAATGAGTGATCTGCACAAAATGATGATGGTGAGAAGAAGGGGGACCGAGAATTTGGGGTTAAGAGGGATGAGTGGGGAGGATCAGGCCAAGTCAAGGGGAGACAGGGTCTGATATCCCCTTCCACATTTTCCGCCACGACTCTCGCTCTTTTTTTCTTTTACCTCACCATCACAATCCACGTATCCCCCCTTTTCGCACCCAGGGGAAGCCCACCCAGCTGCACTCCCAGTTCCGCTTGACGTACTCCATGATCCTCAATCTTCTTCGAGTGGAAGCGCTGCGGGTTGAAGACATGATGAAGAGGAGTTTTGCTGAATCCAGGACCCAGCGGGACAGTAAGGTGACAACACCTGGGCAAAGCGTGTCCACGATCCGTGTAGATCCAAGGGGAGAGGGCAGACAGTGGCATAAAATAATAGATGATTCAGTGCCTGGTAACGCCATCCTCTTCTTCTGAGCCGCGGGAACGTGGTATGAGGCTCTTGTAACATGCTTTGTTTGACAGGCGCATGAGCAGCAGATAAAGGTTCTTACCAAGACACTGGCAGGCATGGGTGAGATTGAGTGCACAGGAGATCTTGGAGACCTCCAGGACTACTTTGTGACTGTCCAGGAACTGACATATACCAGAGAAATCCTGCAGGTAAGGGTTTGGTACCTCTAGGACTATTACTAAGCCATTGGTAACAGAGCTGCCATGGAACCTGGCACCCTAATCAACTATATTCTGGATGACTTCCTACAGAAAGCTACATCATCCTACGGCTGGGGATTTGTATTTTAATTATCCTATATATCGGCTCCATGACAAGTGGTGACAGTGTTGACTTGCACCCTGAGTGAATATGGGGGGGGTCTTACACGGTGAATAGGAGGGTTTATTATAGCTCGGAAAGCTTGCAATCTAATATATTTCAGTTGGCCAATAAAAGTATTATCTTTCTCAAATTATCATTCTAGTAAGTCAGGTTCCTCTGCATCCCTCCATTCACCCGGGGCTCTTTACTGGTTATATTTTCGTAACATCGCTCTGCTTTATGAAGTCAGATAAGTTTAGTTTTCTCTGTCCAGTTCAGAATTTTTTTCTGCTTTTCTAGAAAAGGGTTGCGGAGTCCATCAATGGAATGAAATGCCTGAGCGTGGGTCGCATCATCATCATTAGTACCGACTACCACCCTTGGGTGCCCGGAGTGATCCTTCAGGTGGGATTGGACCTGTTTTTTTTTTTTTTTTTTTTTTATGAAAGCCCTAAGCTTCAGATGCTGCAATGTGAAAAAAAAAAGTGCCAAAAAAATGTCATGTTTAAGGGCTATGGTGGTATCAGATCCCCTTTTTCTTTCCTTCGTTAGCCGACCACTTCCTTCCATTCCCATCCAAAGGGCCTGCGAAGGGCCTGGATCTTATTGTTCCTACCCAAAAGATTGATGGAGGGAGGGGGTCACCCATAAGGGCTACCTAAGTCCTCCTTCACCAGAAATAGCGGGACCTCTAGAAGACCCGGTTCCACCACGGCACTGATATGGGATCGGGCATTGTGTAACGGCGGGGTAACCGTTGTGTGTCATCCTGTAGGTGTCCTCAGATGCCTCAAACAGAATCTACACTACGTTGGTGCTGTGTGAGAAGAAGCGAGGCGAGGGAGTAAATACACAGGAAAGAGGGAAAGGAGAGAAGAAAGCACCGACCCCCGATGACCTACTAATGGGCAAAGTGTTCCGGCCCGAGGGTGAGATATTGTATGGCCTGGTATGTGGGCACCTGCATGTAGTATGGTGTAGTGGGTGGGTTGTGGGACGAGTTGGGTTAATAGGAAGAATATGTGTTCCTGGACTCTGAGTGATAATAAAGTTCCTGGACGATAAAGAATAAAGAAGGAAGTTAAATGGTGCATGGAGGTAAGATGTAAACAACTCTGTCAAGGGTACGGAGGTTTTGAGTGTCTGGCCGTTCTTGTCCCAGGGCAGTGTGATATGGTTTGTCTGATCTCCTCCAAATAGGCCCCTGTGACCACATGCTCCTCAAACTCCATGCCTCTGACATCATATATGTGACTGGGAAAACCTTGCGAGTCCATGCTGACAAAGTACTTGATGATGTCATCAGGGGTCAGACTCCTCGCTACAGGTTGGTCGTTTCACGTCTTATTATTCTTGCTGCTCTTTCTTTACATCTTCTGCTTGCGCGTCTCCCAATTCTGCGAGTTTTACCCCGGAATCATCTAATCTTCACCCGTTCTTCACCTCTTCAGGAATGATCCTCCAGGCCCTGCGGTCTCTGGAGTGACTCAGGAGCTCTCACGACTCGCGGATCTGCCTTCGGGATCGTTGTCCACCCTCTGCCCGGTCAATGACCTTCAGTTGAAAGACCTGGAAGTGGTGGAGGCAGTTAGCAGGGCAAGAAGACTCGAAGGCGCTTTGAGGGGGTTCAGCTGCGCCAACAGTCCCAGATTTAATAAACAGGTAGTGTCACCTCTCATCTCCATGTTCCCTGCGATCTCCAACGTGCATGAATAGGGCTTCACGAGCCACCATGTCTTTCAGTATCTCCTTCTGGAGCAGCGAGCAAATCTAATGAATGAACTGGACCGACTCCGATTCCTGACCTCCGACCAGTCGCTGAGCCTCTTGCCAGAGTACCAGCAGAGAGTCAACGTGAGTTAACGTCAAAGGATTCAACAGTTAGGAGGAACCTGAAAATATGGTGAAAAAGAACCAATAAAAAAGTCAAAGAAGGGAAAAAGGGGGCAGAATGCGGATGTCACAAAATCCAGAGCTAATAGAAGGGGTTTGGTTAGCAGCTTAGTAGATGTGAAAGGTGAACTAATATCTAAATGTTTGTCTCTGTCCTTCTCTTGGGGGCTTTCCTAGGTCCTGCGCACCCTCCAGTACATAGACGATGGAGGCGCAGTGCAGCTGAAAGGCAGGGTGGCCTGCGAAGTCAGCAGCCATGAACTTCTGGTAACCGAGCTGGTCCTGGATGGAGCTCTGTCTCCCCTGGCGCCCGAGGAGATCGCGGCCCTTCTATCGTGCCTCGTCTTCCAGCACAAGACGCAATGCGAGCCGCGGCTTACAGAGATCCTCAAGGAGGTGAGACCCGGGCCGAGCCAACAGCGGGAATCTACCATAAAATCCCGTCTGTCCCTGAACAGACGTGCGAGATCGTAGTCAGTCTGCGCAGAAATGTCATATCCTTCTGTTTTAAGTTAAAACGACAACTGTTCTAAAGTGAAATGTAACAGACCCCCCCATTTTACTACTGCAGAATCATCAAATCCTTCCCACAAACTGCTTTCAAACCAAAATTCATCATTTTATGCCTGGAACACTTTATCGTCACGTGACATAAAAGCAGCCACTTACAGGTTGCTACCATAGAAGCCGAAAAGGCTTCCTAAAAGTGTTGTTTTTAAACCTGTTGAGAAAAGAATTGCAGATCTGCTAAGATTTATTCGATTTATATGGATTTTATAAGATTTATGTCGCTCTTTTTTTCTCTACCTTCCTTCGCTCTGGTCAGGGGGTGGAGAAAGTGCGTTCGCTGGCCGAGCGGCTGGCCGTGGTGCAGAGGGAGTGCGGTCTCAGGGAGTCCGTAGAAGACTTTGTGGCTCAGTACAAGTTCGGTCTAACGGAGGTTGTGTACGAATGGGCGCGCGGCATGGTGAGTACCCCAACTGTGTCCTGCTTTGCGCGAGACAGTCCTGATTTAGCCACTCTATCCCACTGTCCCATTTTTCAGGACAGAGGTAGCTCTCGGTGGGACAGCGGGATTCAGAGTCAGTACCTTCGACTCCATGAATGCATACTAAGCATGTGCAGAATTGTGCCAGTTTGAGTGACACTCCATGGGTATGGGTGGGTGTAGAACTGGCATTAAATGCTGGGGGGGTATTCTTATACATGCTTAAGATCCGCCGGTCTCCGCCGCCATTAACCACATCATCTCGCGCAGCCCTTCGCGGAGATCATGGCGCTGACGGACATCCAGGAAGGCCTGATCGTGCGTTGCATTCAGCGGCTGGACGAAGCCTGCCGAGACGTCCGCTCTGCTGCGCGTCTGGTGGGAGACGCCACCCTCTGCGCCAAGATGGACGCGGCCTCGCAGCTCATCAAGAGAGACATCATATTTGCTGCCAGCCTGTACACGCAGTGACCTGCGCAGAGGTTATTCACTTTTTAAATACCTCTCATATGGGGCTCTTTGTGCAAAATGCTCCCAAACTCCCTGTTTTTTGCATCTTAAATCTTACACGTTTCCGTTCCTCTCTGTATAATCACTGATAAGATCGCTGAGTGGTCTAAATGACGAATCTGCCTTCCTTTACTTTAGATCCAGAACCTGCGGATGGGAAACACGACGACAGCCAAGAAGAGCCCAGCTGCCCTTACGTCAACCAACGTACTGCAGCCGACTCATAGAAAGTGGTTTCCCACACGCCAGACCTCGCGTGGCAGCCTCTTAAATTCAGGGATATCCGGGTTTAACCTCCATGAGGTTTTCCTAATGCCCCGGGTGGGCATCTGTGGATTTATTATGCTGCAGGTGGAATTAGCATTCACAGGCACCATTGCTGTAATTGACCGTGATACAGCAGACATTAAACCATTTCTGGTTCCAGTGGACACCTTGCTTCGTGTTTTGCCTCGCGTCCTTGAAGGGGTGCTGCGATGGGGTAGTTTTTGGGTGGCATGGCTCTGTAGTCACCGGAGGATCGTGGGTAGCTGGGTGTTCCCATTAAAATTTTAGGCAAGTCAAATAAAAGCTTTACAATAAATTAATTGCATATTTTAAGGGACACACGGTACCTTTTTTAATGGTAATCCCCAAGCAAATGCATAGGGGGTTGTGCCCATAGGCATTTTCCCCTTTGCCTCAGCTTTTTTTCTTTGCTAGATATGTGTTTGGTGGAACACGTCTGCCGGTACATGATGCACTTACTGCCAGTCTGTTCCAGTGCTGGCCATTGATAGGTGGTGCTTTAATATCGCAAATATGATTGATGTCCCTGCTTGAATTCAGGTGACTCAAGTATACCTCATGCTTAATTAACCACCAAATTATAGAAACATTTTCATGTAGATGTCACGCGTGGATTCACTACCCGCCTCTTTTCTAAGGAAATATTATTGTTACGGTATCAGCAAACATAGAGTTAATATTCTCGCTCTGTTATCTTATCCTAATCTATTAGACAAACTCACAAAGCCCTGGTAAACGATAGAATGACCCAGTCTCAATCACCCAGCCAGACACTCTGACTAATAAAAGGCTAAGGAGGAACGGACTTCATTAGCATTGCCATAAAGCATCAGCTCAGTGTGGCGACAAGAAAAATCACCCAAAATATCACATGACTGACTCCCGGCGGATAAAGAGGCTTTATTGGAACAAAATAAAGCCCCGTCTTCAGTGCTAAACTACATTACTGGCCACAGTGCCGGATTCCGAGCTCAGGGATATAAGTTTATACATAGCTTCAGAGATATAAGATATAATGCTTGTGGAGGTCTACACAAAGGAGACAAAAACAGCTCGTCCCACAGACTGGGGACACTATTAGCGAGAATTGTGTCTCTAGGGGTTTAGAACTCTTTAACATAAGAACTGCGGTTTGGGCTTTCGTTACTGCCATAACTTCGCAAAACGACGTTGCGCTACAAGGTGAGGACCATGAGAAACCGTGAGGTGGATTGGCTGCCTACTTTATGACGTAGCTTGTAGCCTCACTGTGGGCTGAAGCATGTTAGGGAAGTGCGTCAGTGGTTGGCAGATGTGGAGACTTCCGGTGAATTCTGGTTGGCGCAGCATTCGTTTTGGTCAGTGACGTAAGGAGAGCGACGAGCAGTGGAGGTAAGGTTGTGTTTATGTGGAAAATCCACTTCTAGAAACATGTTTTTACTACAGATTTCTTTGCATTTTGTTTATATTCCTAATATGAGAAATATTTCATATTAATTTATCTGAGAGATTATCGAGGTGATTTAGGGATCTATGACAGATTAGAGCTCAGTGTTTTCACTGTTTACACCTTTGACACGTAGTTTTCGGATGGATTTTTGGCTCTCTGACCTTCACGTTGTCCGCCACAATGCCATTTACTCTGTTTCTGTCGCCCCTTTTGCCCTCCGCTGTCGCAGGCATCATGGTCTTGCTGTCTTCCACCCTCACAGAGGAAGAGGAGTCTCTGCAGCGGAAATATGCGAAGCTGAAGAAGAAGGTATCCAAGAGAGTGTCGATTACTGGCGCGATCCATGGGTCTTACGTCCTAAGTCATGGCCTGTAGCTCTGCCACTTCTCCCATGGTGCAAATCCACTCTGAACAAAAGGAAAGCTTTCCTGCTCAATAGACACCCAGAAAATACTATTTAGAAGCACCGGAGACATAAATATCGGGGATTCCGTCACACTATACGGCCATACATATCGCTTCGCCCCTCGCTGCCTCAAAGTACCCACTTTTGGGGACTCTCATGAGACTCTCATGCCATTTAATCAAATATCAAGGTTTTTAGGCTGACTTTTTTGTGCTTCTTTAGGAATAACTCCTCTGTGTGTTTCTTTTTTTTTTTCGAAATAACAGAAAAAGGCTCTTCTTGCTCTGAAGAAGCAAGCGTCCACTAACCAGACAAGTCAGGCTGGGATCAAGAGATGTGAGTGACCTTTATTTCTATGATATATCGGCCCGCACTTCATGTAGCAAAAATGTCGTAATCAGATTCCTAATTTGTACTTTTTTTTTTTTTTTTTTTACCCATTATGAGTATAAAAGATAACTAATCTGATGCTAAAAGAGGGTAACATCCAGGCTGAAATAACTCTCCTTAGTAACAATGTTATTTTTTGTGCAATTTTCCTCTCTACTGTTTCTTGCTTCTGCCTGTCCTTCCGCCCGTCTGTCTGTCCCTTTGTTTTTAGGCATATATTTTGTTTCTTTCAGCCCTCTCCGACCAGCCGACTGTGGACACAGCAACAGCTACGGAACAGGCGAAGATGTTGGTGAAGATGGGTGCAATAAGCGCAATAAAATCAGGGACCAAGAATAGCGGCTTCAAACGTTCCAGAACCCTGGAGGGAAAACTAAAGGTCTTCTCCTACGTTCCTTGTGCCTTTCTGCCTTGTAACTCACACTGACCATGCTACACCTGTAGGACAGACAGCCTTTTCTCTTATGGTTGCACGTGTGCCGGTATATACCCCGATTACAGAGTTATGACTCCTTTCTCGTTTCAGGATCCAGATAAGTGCCCCGCACCCAGCTTCCAGCCCTTCCAGCGTAGTGTATCCGTGGATGAGGAGCAGGCAGAGGTAAAATGTTAGGAGAGGAAGGGGTAGCTGGAGCCGGACGAATACTACTGAATACTCCGTTCTCTTTCTGTTTTCGTTTAGGGTTCTAAGCGCTCTCAGAGGAAGTCTCTGTACGAGAGGTGAGACCGGGTGCCATCCACCATTTGTTGTTTATCCCCCCCCCCCCTCTCTCAAACTCGCCATTACTTTTACTCATATGCTCTGTTGTTTACTTTCTCCAAAAACACTGTTCTTTTCAGCTTTGTCAGCTCCAGTGACCGAATGAGAGACCCCGAGAGAGAGCCCGAGGAGCGAGACAGCGAAAGAGATTCTCGACGGGGAGGAGAGAGGGAGCCTTATGACAGAGAACGCGGGAGAGAGCGGGAGCGCGACAGGGAGAGGGACCGAGAACGAGATCGTGACAGGGAGAGGGACCGAGAGCGAGATCGTAGTGATAGAGACCGGGATCGGGACAGAGAAAGAGACAGAGAGCGAGACAGAGAAGGCCACCAAAGGCGTAATGTTTCACTTTTTTTTATTATTTTCTGTTTTTGTTCTGTGTCGCCTCGCAGCAAGGTAATCAGATTCACCGTTCAGTGTTCTTTCATAATAGGGTCGGATTCTTTCCCCGAACCCCGGACCCCTAGAAAGGGTAACACGGTCTATGTCCGTGGCACGGGCTTGACGCAGACAATGCTACAGGACGCCTTCTCCAAATTCGGGAACATTATCGATCTTGCTACGGATGCTCCAAAGAAGTGAGAAGATTGAAATTGAGTTGGGTTTCTGTGGGTGATCTCGGACAGGTTGGAAACCGAGACTTCTTGTTTCTTTTTACAGTTGTGCGTTTATCACGTTTGAGAAGATGGAGTGTGCAGATCAGGCTGTTCAGGAGGTGAGAGAACATTAAATGTGTTTTTCGATACGGCGGTGCGTCCTCTACTGGATTCCACCTCTGCGCTATGTGTGTTTTTTTTTTTTATTCTGTTGACTTTTCCGTTGCGACTTCTCGCCCCCAGCTCAATAACGGCGTGATAAAGGAGGTCGCTGTGGAAGTCAGCATCGCCAGGAAGCAGCCCATGCTGGATGCAGCCATTGGGAATTCTGTCTGGGGCTCATTGGGTGAGTAAAGGAAGGACCTCTTTGCCGGGTCTATATGGTGGCAAGAAAAGCATTAATGTATAAATCTGTTTTAACTAATAACTCACAAATTATTGTATTCTTATCAATACTGAATACATCACTCAAACGTTCACAGTGTGGGTTGGAAAAAGTAAGTGGTCCTCTGGGCTAATCACTTCAACAAAAGCTAATTGGAGTCAGGAGTTAGCAAACCCGGAGTCCAATCAATGAAAGGAACCGGCTGTGTGCGAGACGCCCCGTTTCTGCCTGGAGAGGTTAAATGCCAAGCCCTCCCGCAGCACCACCGTGTTTTATAGATCAGTATAACGACTTCCCCATCAAGGGGCCGCAGGAGAGCATCTTTTTGGATGAGAGCGTGGATACTGTGTGTGCGGCTTGTGTGCGGTTCTGATTCTTATTCCCTTTTATGTTTCCACAGCCATCCAAAACAGCGTGAAGGGGTCTCACAGAGATAAGAGGACCCATGTTAACTATTCGGATGATTACTTCTCCGGATCAGGAGCTGGGGGAGGCAAGAGCACGGGGTGACCCAACGAAGCGATTAAAGTGACCGGACGTTTTATAGCATGGATGAGAACGATGCGTTGTATTGACATTTATCACACCGGAGAGATGGGCGTATCAAACCAGCAATACACTGCGGGGGCAAGGGTGGACTGCATGGGGCTGTTTGGCCAGGACATGGTTAAGCTGTAACTATAGTGAAAAAAAAATATCTCAAAAACTTTGTTTAGATAAAAAAACAAACTCTGTATGTTGTGTTAAAAAAGATTAAAAGACTTCAGCGGTTAATAGGATATCGATACAATAAACTCCTTGGACCGAATTCAGTAACTTGATGAAATCTGAGTTGATATTAACTGGTGGGAAGCGAATGGTTTGCGACTCCCGGGTGTGGAGTTTAGTGTGAAAAAAAAAAAAGATTTCTTCAGTAATTTAGTGGTGCTTAGCGTATCGGCGCCATTTAAATGGATACATCGTGGCTCATACAATCCAGACCTTTAAATGCTTTGTCTGAAATACCCATGTAGAGAAATAGCTTCAGCTTTCTAAGTTGGGCTCTAACACCCTGCACATGCGCAGACACAGGTAATTTAACCCTTTAGTGCCAGCATATGGGCTGTAGCACAAAAAAGCAGCCACTGTGCTAATTTTTATCCCTGTGAGTTATATACAACTGCGCACGCCTACCGTCATCATATGACTAATACAGAAAGAACAGGCCAAGCTCGTCATAAAACAGACGTTACCGAGTTATATATATATATATATATAATTATACAGAATCGCATGATAAGAACAGAGAACAAAAGGGGTAGATTTGGGTATTTGAACGGCCTGGAACCACAACCAGTTCCAAAGAAAGGTCATTATAGGGAAAGCTTTTAGCTTCCAGTCTCTATAAAGCCGTTAAGAATTCATGGTAAAAATGAAAAACTGCTTCTCGTATTCATGTAGTTTTTTTTTTTGTTTTTTTTTTTAAACAGTGCTATTTTTGATGAAATCAAGTATTTTTATTTGTTTTGCCTTTAGATAAAACTAACAGGGTGTTACATGAATACTTTGTAATAAAAGATGTCTGCGTAGTGATGCCAACGAGGAAAAGCAGAAGGGAAATGCGTATATATTTTTTTAAGTAAGACGAATACCAAGCGTTGCCACATCTCTGTTCATACGGACACGTTGGTAGCATCCACACGCCAGACGGGCATGCGCGTTACGTTTACTTTAACTATAAACGCCGGTTTCTTTCATTTATCGTATTGACGTGAGGAAATGCGATGTTTGGAAGGTCAAAGGTCAGTAGCGATGTTATATTAACAGATAACGCATAGAGAGGGTCATGGCTGCCTTTTGTTAGGTAGGACAACGAATGTCCTCTTGATTTTCAATGTCAGGAAGGAACTCCAGGTCTTCTGCTACATGTTTGCGTATCCAGGGCAAGACCTCCAAGACGCTAACGTGAAAATCCCGAGCTTCGAACCCTCGTGGTGGAAGCTTTCGTTTAGTTGTATCAAAACAGGGGTCAAACAGTCCAAAACTGAGTACTCCAAGCTAAAAAACAAAAAAAAAACAGATTGTTTCACAGTTATTTTGCTTTACATGATCAGCTGTAGAAATGTCCCATCTTCCTACAGACAGCGAGAGCTACTCAGTGGTAGGCAGAGCGATTCGGTACCGGCAGACAGAGCGCCACCTGCTGGAGAAGCCAGTGACGGAGGAATGAGAGAGCTCACCCAAAAGAGTAAACGAAGAGATAACCGTGGGGCTAGTGCGAGACCGTATAGAATACGCCGAGAGTCAACCTTTCAGGATCTTCTTCAGATCGTCGCTGTCCTTACCTGAAAGAATCGCCTTTTCACGTCCGTAAAGAGCGGGCCGCCTGACTCCCCTGTGTGATAAAAGGAGGCATCAGAACCAGGCTGGGATTTAGCGCACGGCTGCAATAACTGAACTCATCGAGACAAGATGCGGCTTCAAAGAATAACCATTGAGGTGCTCAAGGAGTCTCGAGTACGTTAATGAGATGTAAAGCCCGGCCGTTTACCGCTGAGCGGGGTAAATGTAACCTCTTTAAGAAGGAATAATGGTTCCTGGCTTTGGAAGGCTACTTCCAAACGCATTATCTGATATATACCAATCTCGGTGAGCCAATGGAAGCCTTACCTTTACATGACATATCTCCTTCCACGCAGAGATGTCGGGGCGACACCAAAAGCAGAGGGTCGATATCTTTAAAAGCTTCCCACGTTCTCACTGCAGCCACACAGGCGTCTCTCTGCTCCGGAACAAACAAGAAAGCTTGTATGAGAACCAACAAGTCCCAGTCCCATGAGTTCTAAGTCCCAGTCCCATGAGTTCTAAGTCCCAGTCCCATGAGTTCTAAGTCCCAGTCCCATGAGTTCTAAGTCCCAGTCCCGTGAGTTCTAAGTCCCAGTCCCATGAGGTATGAGGACGGGGTGAGACAGTAAAAAGTATATGATGGTAAATAAGAGCCCTTCCTGCAGTGACTGCGAGCCCTAGAGGTAGATGTATATAAGGGGGACGGATAATCCCCCTACCTGGGCGCCATCGAATGATCACCAGCTGGGCGATGATAAGGAGACCCTGGGATAATTGGGGTGACGATATGTGACTTACAGCTTGGTTGATCTTTACAAGGACTTCATTCGTCTTCAAGGAGGGATGAATCACATTCTTCCCCTTGCGTGCCAAATATCCTGCAGCTACTTCGTTGCTTTTCAGCAGCCAATCCCCTAGGAGAAAGTAAGCGAGAACGCGCATGTTAAACCCGACTGATGGAAAACCGCCGGCTACGCGGTACTCTACGACGCCTCGCAGTCTGCCGTCATTTCGGAAATTGCGGAACCGGGGATTAACAAGGTAACGAGGTCGCTATTCACAGAATTCTGTCAAACCCCAGTAAGCCACCTGCAGTGCCAACTCCCCATCCAGTTATACAAGAACTTGGCAGTGCCACGAGGCAGAGATCAGTTACATCCCACATAATCAGTGTTTAATATGTGTGAAGCGGAGCATATGGACAGGAGACGCATCAAAGACGATGACATACACCATGGTGGATGGTAGATACAGAAGACCGGAGACATGGATGGTAGATTTGTGAATGGTGGATAGAGTAGACGGGATAAATGGATGGTAGATTTGTGAATGGTGGATGGAGTAGACGGGATAAATGGATGGTAGATTTGTGAATGGTGGATAGAGTAGACAGGATAAATGGATGGTAGATTTGTGAATGGTGGATGGAGCAGACAGGATAAATGGATGATAGATTTGTGAATGGTGGATAGAGCAGACGGGATAAATGGATGATGGATTTGTGAATGGACAGGATAAATGGATGATAGATTTGTGAATGGACAGGATAAATGGATGACTGCTATATATATGGTAGATTCAGTAGGATGATTGGTGGACAGATACAAGGATAGTAGATTCGGTAGACATGGGTGACAGATAGAACAGACAAGATGAGTGAATGACGGGGACGTGGATGGTGGATAGAGGAGATACGCTGCAAGGCAGACGGATTATTACGATGGTCTTTGCACGTCGACGTCGGTCTCTTTTTCATTGCCCGGTTGGCTGGCTCTGTGCAGGGGATGCAGATGGGCCTGTCAAATAACGGAGATTAGCAGAGAGAAAACGCGTTATTATTTGTGAGAACGGGGGCCCTACATCAACTATAAAGCCCTATTCTTTTAACTAAATATTTTAGTTCTGCTCGATAGGTTTAAGACTAATGTCGTTTGTAGTGCTTGATATCAATGTTTTTTTTAAATTAAATTACTAGTTAATTATGCCAATGAAGGTTTTTATAGGGCACGGCGGATGATTGACGTCACCCCATGGAGAGGGTTACCTGGCAGATGGCGAGAACACGACGGGAGTCTTAAGCTGGATGAGGGCCACATCGTAGTCGTAGTCTTCTTTTAACCCAATGGGCTGCTTCCTGCTCAGGTTGTAACAATCATGGATCTTAATATCCTTCACGTCGTAGTCGTCCTTCCCTAATAGAAGAGCAACGAGATCAGAGGCAGTCGGGATTCAGCGAGCGAGGCCGATCCTTGGAGGTTTCAGAGGCTCGTGGTGGGATTTGATTGAAATCATCATTTTTAAATGTAAAGTCTCCTTCTGGTTGGTTATCATAATCTTTCATATTTGATGAAGATCTTATATTTAGAATAATAACCCCTCAGCTGTATCAGAGCTGATTTTAGTTTAGTAATACGGTAGGTTAATCGCTCCTATTTGGAGAACTACTTAAATAGTTTTATTTAACTAAAATAATAACATTATATATATATACATATATACAATATACCGGTACATATTCTTGTATTTGCTTAAACATTAATTTATTGTGGCTAAACAAAATATAATTAAATATATATATATATATTACGAAGCTCAATTTCGTAATATATAATAATAATGATATAATAACCTTTGAACTATCATGTGTCGTAAATAGAAAACTATATTTATATATTTAAATAGATTTTTCCTCCAGAAGCATTTCATTGAAATAAATGTGATTAAAAAAAATCTAATTTAAATAAAACAAATCTAATTTAAATAAAAAAAATCTGATTGAATTTTTTTTTTAAAAATCCCTTTTTTTTTTTTTTTTTTTTTAAATCATGGATTTTAATCTAGAACCGCACACTTCTGCCTTGGTGGTAAGAGGAAGAACGGTGAGCAGTGACCCAAGGAATTCGGATGCTTAATTAATTTTTTTTTAACTCAGCCTCATTAAGTTCAAAGATATTCTGGTTCCCACTTCCACATCAACGCGTTTCCTTACCAATTTTAACCCGTTGGGCAAGCTTGTTTCTGAAACAGTGAGCGGCGGTGAGGACCCAGGATTGGGAGATCAGAGACCCCATGCAAGGTACTGAGGTTGCCGTCTGAAAGAAAGAAGTCTCATGATGTGGTCTCTGAGAACTTTCCTCCATAAACCTTGTTAGATTTATATAGTATATTTTATATCTGTACCAATTAATAATAATTCGTTAGTAACATTAGTGATGAGTAACATTCCGGGGGGGTCAAGGTTTGATATCCATGCTCTTCAACATTGTCTTCTCCGTGACCTTAATGGACTAACTAGGTTCTAGTCCAGGGGCATCCAACCTGTGGCCCTCCAGCTGCTGCAGGACTACATCTCCCATAATGCTCTTTCAGCTAAGAGGCTGGCTGAGGGGCATGGGAGATGTAGTCCTGCAGCAGCTGGGGGGCCGCAAGTTGGACACCCCTGTTCTAGTCTCAATGTGGGATTCCGTAATCAGAAAAATGTTTTTGGGTTCCATCCTGGTTTTCCAACACTTACATTTATTATGGCCGTCCAAGGGAAAGGATAACTCCACTTTTTGGGATCGTCAGGATCGGGAAGGTCTTCGTTTAGGCCGCACATATCCCCGTATTTTTTGATAACTATAGAAATGAAAAACAAAAATAAATGACGCTCCGCATACACCGCAGCAGACAATACAACGGAACGCGGTGCGATCCAACAACACCTTTAATGTATTTTGTAATAAAATCACCCTAAATTTATAGCAACACAACGACCTTGGACCGAACACAATGGGTGTCCATTTAGATAGCGGCTCTCTGGTTGTTGAGCCCCAGGCTCATTGGTTGTACGTTGATTCCACCAATTAGAGATGGAGGCTTTGCCCTGCTTGGCTCCCATTGGCAGCCGCCTGCGTTCCGTTTTGGAATGTTGAGTTGCAGCTACAGACTCTTTCGTAATAACCATTTAAACCAACGTATTCTACCAAGTGGTCACCTTCTACATCAACCGGCGAGAAGGAATAAGAAAGGAAGATGGAGAAAGAGAGGCGAGATGGACAGCAATAGAAGGAACGAGAAATGGCTACCCAATATCTCCTTGAACACGTTCTTCATGTCTTCCACACTTTCTAGAATAAACACGTGTTTCTCGTCATTCTTTTTTGAGGCTATTTCATTCAGCTCAGTCTTGTCGACGTTTTCAGTGCCGACTCCAAATGCATAAACATCTAGGAAGAAGTGAGAGTGAGTGAGCGAGTGAATGTGCACTTGGGGAGTATGCGGGGAGATTAGCTCAAATACAATGGGAGGATAAGTGATGGAACGGAACTCAAAAGGGTCTGACGTCGAGGGGGGGGGCGAATAACATGAGAATAATGAAAAGATGACGCTTTCTCTCACCCAGGAACTCATTCCTGTTCTCATTGATATTCAAGAAATCCATAATCCTCCTCATCGTTTCCTTGGGTTGCCCACCCATGTTGGATTTGCCTGTAGAACCATTGGAAAGTAATAAAACAATGCACTTTACCTTAATTAAAAAAAAATCAGGGGTCTTCTGGAGGTAGCCCTCCAGCTACTTGGATTTCTCTGGCTACCACTTGAATAGTTCTTGGGTCTCCCCGAAACATGCGCAGAGTCGGGGTGGAGAAATCCCGCACCCACCCTCTGAAAATAGCAAATTCAAGACTAGGCTTCAGTAGCAGGAACATCGGGGACCCATCATCTTCTTCCAGGAGATTCTTTGGGTCTGAAGATGAACTAGAACATTCGAAAAACTCCCTTCAGCGCCAGAGATTCCCTGTCCAAATGTTACAATGTAACAAAGCAACGGTACCTTCCTTTCTCAGATTTCCAATACAATGCAGCCATAGTACCCTTACTTCTAAACACTGACCTCCATCAGAGATCTCCCCATATGGCCCGTTGAGCTCCAGCCCCACCAGGAGAGCCCAATAGCCCAACAGGACACAGGGCAGCCACCTCTCTGCACCGGGCTTCGGCTGGAACTCATCTCTGGACCTTACCGTCTGTCATCAGAATAATAACATGCTGAATGGAATCCCAAGCATTGCCATCGTAACGAATCTTCTGAAATGCCATCATATTGAGGACGGCTTCCAGAGCACCTTTGGTGTTCGTTCCGGATTTATCTTTGTGATCTGGAACCAAAATGAAACATCATGCAATACTTATGAGTTCCGGCTTGGTGGGCGTACATTTTATTTCCCAATCTGATCTGCCATCTGCCGTGTCCACCTGCAAGATCAACAAAGATCTCCAGATCACCCTCGCTACAATCAACTCATCCTCACCCAAGCAGTCCTACTGTCTCCCTACCCCCCTCAACCACCAAATTGGTCCTTGTGTACCGTTATATCTAACATCTGTTAATGACCGTATTATAACAGCGCTACGGAATATGGTGGTGCTATATAAAGAAATGTAACGTAACTAAAGATTTCCACTCAAGGTGTCCCTGCGAAGAAAGTCTAAGCGGACCCTAAACCTACAAACCATGGAAAAGCCCGGCTGAGCCGTTAGCGGCCTAGAAGAAGTGATTCTGGAGAATTGGACGGGTGCCTCTGAATTTGTTTATGAAAACTGGATTTTTATTTTACGCCTCCGTAAATCTTCGAGGCGAGAGGAACATTCCAGACTCCACCGGCCGGAAAATCTAGGAACGTCCTAACCTTAATCCAAAAACTAAATAGTTGACGCTTTATCGTCGGAAAAAGGCTGGTTTAGAACGCCAAGTGGTTCTAGATCACGGCACTGAGAACGTGTTGTAGGACTCACCGCTGTATTTGAGATCTTCTTCAATTAACCCTAAAACTGTGTCGCTATCGTCCGAGTCCACATCGTAGATTTTGACTACTTCTTTAGGCTCGGTGGCAAAGGAGAGAACTCCGAACTCTATCTTCATATCGAAGCGACCCAGCTGGAGAGAGAAAGAGAACAAAAGCTAAGAGGACGGAACCACCTGGAACAAAACGGTCTGAATTCAACCTAAAAAAAAAAAGCAAGGCCCTCCAAATAACTTTTAATAAGAAAGATACTCTGTTAAGGAAGGTTCCAACCCCAAATTGGCCTGGATTTAAATGGCGGAGCTTGGAGCGCAGGACGGATACAGACCCCATCCACGATATGTTTTGCGCACTCTTTGTAGATTTCGAAGCTTTCTTCGCCGACGCTGCGGGAAGCGTCCAGGAGGATGTATACGTTCATCACCCCGTCCTTCTTTATATTCACAGTTCTCCCCGCAGACTTGGAGACAGCTGCAAACAGCGATGCCGGTGATTAGCCATCATAAGAAAAATGGACGTAGCTACAAGATGTAAAGTTGCTTTTGGGACCTCAGAGGTCTCTTCTTCGGATGGAAAAGAGACAAAGGCACAGGAGATTATATAACAGATAGCTATGTGTCTCAGATAACCATGCCTGGGGGGCTGTCATGGTTCACTGCCGAGTCTCAGGGGTTTTACCCCAAACTCCTTCATATTTTACCCTAATTGTATCTGAACATTCTAACGAGTGCTTTTCTCGCTGCTTTATAACAGTTGAAGTCCCTGCTTGAATACAGGTGACTACATTCATAATACATTTACCTCCTGACGGGTCATGACACTTTAAAGAGTTAATATTTGGAGCGTCTCGGGGTCACGGGAATTAGAAAGTCGCCAGGCATAGAGCCGGACATTTATTACCAGATGACTGCTTGGTGTTGAGGACGCCGGAGATCGAGCCAATGAATCGCTGCCCAACATCCTCAGGGAGATCGAAGGAGTACGGGTCTGAAGGAGAGAGAGGGTATATAGACCAATGAGAGTGAGTGAGGGAGAGAATAGACCAATGAGAATGAGTGAGGGAGTATATAGACAGATGAGAATGAATGAGGGAAAGAATCGACCAATGAGAATCCGTGAGGGGGTGTATACAGTAGTGAAACTGAGTGAGGGTGAGTACAGACCAATGACCAATGCCCCAGTGAGAATGAATGAGGGAGTATAGTGGTCAGTAATGAATGAGGGAGCATGTAGACCAATTAGAATGAGAGAGGGATATCGTATATGCCAATGAGAATGAGTGAGGGAGAGTGTAGGCCAGCATGAATGAAGGAGCATACAGACCAGTGTAAATGAGTGAGTTTGAGTATAGACTAATGAGAATGAGTGAGGCTGTTTTTGGATAATTGCGGTACGGCAGGGGAGTGAGACCTCGAGAAGAATAACATAAAAGAGGAAAAACCAAAAGAAAATACGTAAATCCCATGAAAGCGGTAACCCGGCCCGGTTTACAGAAAAGTTCCTGTCCCAGAACTCACACTGACAGCTGGCCTCGGTTCCGCTCCACCTTCTGTTCTCCAGACACATCCTGCTCTTCGACCCCATGAGTGTGAGTCCCCGCGAGCACTCGTACGAGACCCTTTCATCCACGTCGTACCGGTCACCGGTCTTCACAGCTCCAGGTGGAACCCCGGGGTCAGGGCAGTGACCAGCTGAGGAGAAGGAGCCCATCAATGCCACCTTCCGAAATGCCACACGTTCTGCTCTCCTAATACCGAGTTCTGTGATAGAAGCCTCTAGAATCCCTGACAGACATCGTTCATATAGGTGCCCATGGAATACTGAACAGACACGGGTTTGCTTAATACCCCTTTGATCTTGCTGCCCTACCCCTTGGCCTTGGCAGGGGATGGGCAGTGCCGACTTCTTCCTGGAAGAGCCCTTACTCATACTCAGTGCCAGGAATAGACCTCACCAGGTGAAGGCGCAGACCACCGTAAAACTGACCTTCACCCCCACCAACTACAGGTTATCCAAAGGGAGGTAATGGGCGCAAAGGTCTCCTAGGGGTTGAACAATGCCTATGGCTCCTAGACCACTGTCTTCTCCTCCTTCTCAGCCTCTCAGTGTTCTCACAGCCCCTCCCTGACCCACTTTATCCCCGTTTACCTCCGTTGTCGCACACGGCCATCTCTCCGCTCCATCTCGCGTTTCTCTGACACGTCCTCTCCTCAGAACCACGCATTTGATAACCGTCATTACATCGGAAGGTGATATTTGCCCCGACCACATAAGGTCCCCTGGGGTAAAACTCTCCATTGTCAAAGGATATTGGCTCGGGGCATCTCATGCCTGCAGAAAGACGTTTCTGTGTTACCGAACTCGAATGTTTACAAGAAGCTCACGAGGCTTCATCCATTATTTCTGTGACTAGAGAACGGCTTGAGGACCCTGGAAGAAAAGGGCCCATTTTATCATAAGACAGACTAGGGCAAGGGTGTCCAACCTGCGGCCCTCCAGCTGCTGCAGGACTACATCTCCCATAATCAGCTAAGGTGCTGGCAGAGTACTAGGGTGTGACTAGGGCTAGGGTGTGATTGAAAGGCCAGATCCACCATTACATCTTCATCGTTCATTTTATGGGTACGGATACCCACGTAGCATCTGTGCCTAGTGGTTACTGGGGTCTAAAGCCCCTCTGCCCAAAGACTAATCTATAGGGTATGGGGTTCTGATGCACACATATGTTTGCCGGTGAAGACTCCAGTGCCCCAACATCAATGGTCTTTTTTCTCCCCGGATAAAGAGGAAAACCCAAAGCTCACACATTGCTGGCCTCGGTACAGATAAGCCTCTCTTATACCTAAAACTCTAAGGGGCTGAAGCCGTCCACTCCAACACCTACCAGCGAGCCGCTACTCACTCTTGCAGACGACGGCGTTGTGCTTCCTACCGGTGCTGGACCTGATCGCGCTCCATTGGCCGTTGGGTTGGCAGGTTCGGCTGCTGATAGGCCAAGGGTATTGCCCCGTGGGGCACAGGAACTGGGCTTTACTGCCCTCCCTCAGCCCATCACTGAGCGACACCAACTGCCCTGCAAACCCTGTGATGGGGGGGCATTCCACCGACGGGTCAGCCTCTGAGAACAAGGATAACATTGATAACAATCCAGGAGGGGCAGCGACTCACATGTAACGCATTTAGGGGTTAATGCCCCACCAGCCATAAAATAAATAGCTACATATGCTGAGCACACACGCACACTCACATAAAAACATACAGCGCACACTCACACTCACACTCACATAAAGACATACAGTGCACACTCACATAAAAACGTACAGAGCACACGCACACTCACATAAAAACGTACAGTGCACACTATCCATACCGTATATAATATACATACATATCTGGAAACTGTCAGAGTTTGCCCCCGAATCTCAGTGGTTTTTGCCCCAATCTCAGGGAAGGGGCAGATTCTCGGGGTCGCACAGTCTGCCGCTGACCCCTTCCTACCCCCCCCCCCGCGCTGTGATTGTATACAAGAAGCCCGGTTGCTGCTTTTGCTACCAGTGTGTTACGGCTGATGTCCCTGCTTGAATGCAGGTGGCTCAATGAAGTGTGTCCTAAAATAATAACACATCAAGGCTTCCATGAGGGCCGGTATTAGTGCCTTTCTGGAACACATTTGGGGAGTCACTATATAGAACCTTCACAACGGGCTTTTAAAGGGTTAATATTGTCAGGGTCCGCTCATTTACAATGTTCCCGGGTGTGTATATATATACGGTATATTTAATTTAGAATGTTCCCGGGCGTGTATATATATACGGTATATATAATTTAGAATGTTCCCGGGCGTGTATATATTTAGATACGGCATATACAGTATATATATATATAATATATAATTTAGAATGTTCCCGGGCGTGTATATATATATACGGTATATACAGTATATATATATATATATATATACACAGCGGCGTCCCCCCACATACATGTCTATAGATACACTGGACTATATAAACATCACCCGCGTACGCGCATGCAGTCACCTTTACACACCTGTTGTGAATAGCGCAGTCAGCAGGCAGACACCCAGCGTGAGACGCACGTGCCTCGGAGCGCGTTGTGTGCCCATTCCTCGCCCCGTCTCACCCTATGGCACTAGCACAGAGCTCTGCGCGCACGGACACCGTGTACTGACGGGTACAGCAGGGGGCAGGGTACACTCGGGGGGGAGGAGGAGGAGGAGAGAGAGACTGGGGGGTGAGAATCGGGAGGAGAGGAAACTCGGCACACACTGCTACGATTTTGGTTTAGAGATAAAAGTCCGAGCGTTGCCGAGAAATCTCGCTATGAGTCCTATTCAGGTGGATTTTAACCCCTTAAGGACAATGGGCGGTCCCTAAAGCCATTGAAAACAATGCATTTTGAGCCTGTACGGGCTTTGTCATTAAGGGGTTAAACTGGGTCGCGCATGGCAGCCCTCTTTAGCAAACCAACCCAACGAGCCTTCGCTGATCTGCCATTTTTACTCTGAAGATTCAATCATAGAAAAGCGTTTTTTACTTTCTATGGCAACAACCTATCAGTCCCTTTCTTTGCGTCACATGACAAACGTTCCCGACAAAACTTAAGAATGAAGCAAAATTTGATTTATGTAAAGAATATTTTTTGGAAAAAAATCAGATATTCGAGTACTGGGGGCGGGGGGGTGTTGATGTTTCCAATGCTGCATGTAGTTATAAAAAACATGGGACTGCACCTTTAATTAAAAGAAAGAGAAAAAATTATATATATATTTATTTTTAAAAAGTGTATAAAAAAAGAATAAAAAATATTTAAAAAAAGAATTTAAAAAAATATATATATAAAAAATATAAAAAAAAAGAGTTTAAATATATATATATATAAAATAATAAAAAATATAAATACGACATCAGAATTAAATGTATCTTTTTTTTCTGGATTCCAAGTATTTGAGCCTTAAAATTCGAATCCTTTTCCTCCCCTCCGCCTCCCCTGTTTATAAATTCTTGGTGTATTTGCACTAAATCCGTGTTTTGCAATCGTTTGACCCTTTTTTGTAACTTTCACTTTTGATTACGTTCTTTTCATCGCGTTCCATTAATCTCGCCCCCCCCTCCCCTGCTTTCTTAGTAAATACCGGCTGTTGACATTAAGTGGATTTACTGGAAGTGTTTGGTTGAGTTGGGAGGCTGGAGGCCAAAAGGGCAGCCATGTTTCATTGATTTTGGACACTGCCCCGCTGGGTGGCGGATTCTAACCGTAGGGTATCCAGTGTAATGAGCCCCCCCGTATTTATTTAGGGGGTGCTTTACAATTTATTTTTAGAGCCCCAGCGGATTCCGTAGGGGGCAGAATGTGAAGTTGGCAAAAACATTAAAACTGATGATGTAACATGTGATGATGATGTAATATGTGTTCATTTACATAATATTACCCCTAAAAGCTCCCCGTTTCAGGCGATGGGTATTTGGAGGCGATACGCGGTATTCTAGATCGTGAGAAGCGGAACTAGAACCTTCACGCCGCTGAACGGACCTCTGGGGGCAGCTCTGGAGACCCCATCTCAGCGGAGGAGAAACGTTACAACAAGAGGCCGGAATCTAACACTAGAGCGTCACAGGCTGAGATGGAATGGAAAGAAGTTTTGCTTTACTGAGAGGGTGGTGGATAAGTGGAACAGCCTCCCAGTGTAAATGGTAGAGGGTAATATGGCGAGGGGGATTTAAACATGCGTGGCATAGGCGTACGGCTCCTGGATCTAAGAGGATGAGCTGCTGAAGAACCTCCTGGTACGGCTGGGATTCCCGCTCTTTCTGTTGGCTCTCGGCTCGTTGCCCTCAGTAAACCTCCGCAGCTGCCGGCCCGGCTGCCAGTGGTTTTGTTTAATCATTAAGCGTTACTCCCAGTATCTCCGACCCCCACAAAGCCTCCGTCCAGGGCGCTGCACTCAGCGAGCGAGACCCCCTCGTATGATCTGCAGTGATCTGCTTTGCAGTACTTTCTGCCATGGATTTGCTTATTTAATCCCCACCTCCCATCAGGAGGGTATTAAGGAACGACCACGGAACCGGAAAGTGACTTTTTATGGAACCTCGGGGCACTTGGTGACTCTGGAGACTGTTCCACGCATGAGAGGCGGACTGTAGGCAGCAATTATTTCATAGAACAGAACCGTCCCATTAATCGTTACAAACATCGGAACTGCCTGCAGATCGGCCCCATTCGGCCCTCGTCTAGTCGCCCGTTTCTTCCACTGTAAAGACTCAAACCTTAATCAGTCGTTGGTCTCGTCTTAGATTCAGGAGCCGTATGTCTATCCCATACATGTTTAATCCCCTCACTGTATTACCCTCTACCACTTCTGCTGGGAGGCTGCTCCACTTATCTACCACCCTCTCAGTAGAGTAAAACTTCCTTCCATTTCATCTAAGCCTCCGGCCCTCGTGTGTTTATCGTACTTTGTTAAATCCCTTTATGTATATAAATGTTTCCGCGGGGCTGGAGCACCCAAGCAGCCGATGGCCTCGCGGACGTAGGTCGCCCGTACCGGTTGCCCCGCGTTCAGGATATAGGAAAAGATGGATTCTTCTCACTGGGTTCGTGGACCTGGCAGGGAATCCACCCCGCGGGGCGAGGGATCGCCAGGATTATTAGACTTTTTTTCTTATTAATAAAACTTTTTTAAATTTAAAATATTTATTCAAGAAAAATAACTTAACATCGCCCTCTAGCGGTTTATTTTTAAAAAAAGCGTTACTACAGCCAAACCACTCTACTGCATACCCCGGGTATCTCGGGTCAGGGGCAGAATTTTTAACGTATCTTATCCATGCATCCAGACACCACGCGATGTATTGAGCTCTAGCACCGGTAGCTGGTCCCGGTAGCATATCTCATCGCTCTCCCAGCCCTGGTCCCGGTAGAATATCTCATCGCTCTCCCAGCCCTGGTCCCGGTAGAATATCTCATCGCTTTCCCAGCCCTGGAACCAGCAGTTGGTCCCGGGCTTTCCCAGCCCACAATTAACACGAGGAGCGGTGTGTACAGTATCACCACACATCATTAACCCATTGTGTGCTTTACACAGTAGGACAATAACCCCCTTTCCGTGGCTGCCTGGGTTTTGGGTGCCTGTGCCTGTGCCTGTGCCTGTGCCTGTGCCTGTGCCTGTGCCTGTGCCTGTGCCTGTGCCTGTGCCTGTGCCTGTGCCTGTGCCTGCCGCTCCAGCCCTCCCCGCAGGCAGCCAGTCCCGCCAGCAGTGTCCCTTTAAATCCTATAGAGAGGGGGAGGAGGGAAAGGAAGGAGAGGAACAGGAAGAGGAGGAGCTAGAGAGGACAGCCCTGTGTGTGGAGGTAATGTGTGTCTATACCTTTAAATTAAAGGGGGGGAAACAGAAAGGGATGGGGAGAGAGTGGGCAGAAAGTAGGCAGTTGGGGCCCGAATACCCCCTGTGGTCGTAACGGCCGCTCTTTTTGCCCTGGGCACAGCTTCACCCTGTTAACCCCTGCCCTGCCTGGAAGCCACCTCTCGCAGGGGTCATCCCTTTAACTTTTCTTAAAGGACCTGGCAGAACAGGGCTTCATAACTCCCATCACCCCCCGTCTGCAAGTAACCCGAGGATGATGGGAGTTACCGATCCCCAGCCACAGGCTGCATGGTTCTGTCTTGAATCATTATTCTCCAGCATCATCCCAGACCACCTGGGTGGCGATGATGGGAGTTGTAGTCCTTCTCACGCAGCAGACTTTTACTCTATTTCACTGAAAGGGTGCAAGACCTTGGGCCATTAACCCCTTTGCTGCCAGTGCCTATGAAGAAACACTTAGTGCCACTGACCGCGCTGGAGCAGCGCATTCACTGGGACTGTCACTGAAAGCAAATTGCCCTTTAGTTCTGAAACAAAACGTATCTTCTAAACTCTAGGTTTAGTAAATAAACAAAACGCTTTTCCTTCCAGGTTGTTTTAAAGTTAAAATGTGAGCTTTACTAATGTTTTAGAGGGTGGTAGATAAGTGGAACAGCCTCCCAGCAGAAGCGGTAGAGGTTAAAACAGTGAGGGAATTCATACGTGCATGGGATAGACATACGGCTCCTGAATCTAAGACCAGACCGAGGGATCATCCCTTATGTCCCCCCCTATTACCCGTTTTGTCTTTAAGTCCCCCGTAGCATCCCCCCTGCACCGAGCTACCGAATTTGGCATAACGTACCTGAGGAAGGCTTGCGTTGCAGAACCCTGGCATGTTATGTCAAATTCGGTAGCTCGGTGCAGGGGGGGATACTACGGGGGATGTGCAGACCTCCGTGCTGTAAACATCCATCACTGGGCACCCGTTGAGCTGTGGTGGTCCGTGGAGCCTCATGACCCAATAGGATGAGCTGCCCGTGGTGAAGAAGGACAGGCCTGGTTGGGTTGGCCTGGGCCAGAATTTGCCGCAGTCTATCACAAACTCCTGGCCAGGAATTCCATATCGCACAAACTGTGCTAATAATTGTACAGCGCTGCGGAATATGGTGGCGCCATATAAAACAATAGTAATAATGATGCTATTAAGCAGGGATCAGTCAGTTACCTGCGGCATTCATCAGAATCGGCTTTATGTTATTGGACCGTTTCATCGGTTTCTATGGTGATAAGTCCGGTTTTTGTCTATTCACTCGATTATCTTTTCTGTGTAGGATAAGCGGATTCTGTGAGGATCCTCGCGGAGCGTCCCCTCACACGCGCGGCTCTGGTGAGATGTCCTGGAAGACAGAAGCTCCTCTTTGGTTTTATCGATGTGCCCTTCAGCTTTGGCAGCTGGGTCCGGGCTCTTGAAAGGTCTGAGCTAAAATCCCGTGTTTTCTTCCCAAAAAACACAACAGAGAACCATCTTTTCCTATAACAAGCAGAATCCCCGAAGGCCACCGGTCACCTGGAAACGGCTACGGGATTTCACCACCGGCTTTATTTCACTTGGAGTACATGGTCACACACCTTCTAACAGTCCACCTGCTCCTCCATACTCCGTTATTCTAACGTAACCATCTTTCTTTCTTCCACAACAAAGATGGCCTCTTCTCCTGACATTCTACGCTTCCAACTTCCTGGCCACGAGGAAGCCGCGCTGCGAAGTATGAACCAGCTGCGTTCGGAGGAACGTTTTTGCGACGTGACCGTTCTATCTGACGGACTGAAGTTCAGGGGCCACCGCGTGGTTTTGGCCGCGTGTTCTCCTTTCCTCAGAGATCAGTTTTTATTAAACCCCGGCTCCGAGTTACAGGTATCCATGATGCATGGACCCAGGGTGGTCTCGGACCTTCTCCTTTCCTGTTACACAGGTCTCCTAGAGTTCTCGGTGAGGGACATCGTGAATTATTTGACGGCCGCCAGCTACCTCCAGATGGAGCACGTGGTGGAGAAATGCCGTCAGGCTCTCACGCAGTTCATTGAGCCAAAAATTGGGTTGAGGGGTCCTAACAAAGTCATGTCCTCTCGCGCACCAACCACGACGATGCGTCCGATGCATCCCTTCGAGAAAAGTAGGCCTCGCAAGGCTGAGGCCAGACCGGCAATGGAGAGCGAGGAAGAGATGTTGTTGATGCCTGAAGAGGATGAATGTGAAGACGAAGAGGAAGAAGAAGGGTCATCTTCGGACATCTGTATCGTGAAAGTGGAGGCCGGCATGGGAGGAGGGAAGGGAGCTCGATCTTGGGGAAAGGCAGCAGAGGAGCAGAGTTCTTTGGCACAACAAGAAGAGGCTTTAGTTAATTCCACCGTGGAAGGAGGAGAACCTGGTGATGGGAATGGCCAACAGAGTGGAATTTTGAAGGCCATATACAGCGATGAGGTGGAAGGAGGAGAGGGAGTGCTGATTATCCCCAGCAGCTATCACGAGGAAGAAGAAGAGGTCCTAGATGGAGGAACCGGCGGCTGCCAAAGCAGCGTCCTGGTAGATGGAGGCTCAAGGAGCGCCCTCGGTGGATTAGGAGGCACGTCGTGTTCGGTGATCATCGGGGACGCCAGGTTTGGCAACAGACAATCGGTTAGGTGCTGTAAGTGCGATGAGGTTTTCCAAGGGGTGGAGAAGCTGGTTTTCCACATGCGGGCGCAGCACTTCGTCTTCATGTGTCCGCGCTGCGGCAAACAGTTCAACCACAGCAGCAACCTCAACCGCCACATGAACGTGCATCGGGGAGTGAAGTCCCACACGTGCCACTTGTGCGGGAAATGTTTCACGCAGAAGTCCACGCTCCACGACCATCTCAACCTGCACAGCGGCGAAAGGCCGTATCGGTGTTCCTACTGCGACGTGAGGTTCGCCCACAAGCCGGCCATACGCCGCCACCTGAAAGAGCAGCACGGGAAGACCACGGCGCAGAACGTCTTAGAGGCCGGCATGGCCGAGATCAACGTGGTGGTGGGGTGATGGATAGATCGAATAGTACGGACTATGCGGACCTTTATAAAGACTTTAGGGGGCGATGAGCTTGCCCGACGTCCTGATCTCGTTTCACAGGTTCTTAAACGTACCTCTTCCGCGGGTACGTCGCCCTTAGACCGACCCCTACTTAAAATTACCGTTTTCGCCTTTAAGCCAATAGACTTTAGAGCTTTTTTTTTAATTTCCTCCGTCTCCACTATTTTAACGTTACAGCCTCCATGCCATCCGACTGTGTTATTCTTTCATAATTGTGCTATGAATTATAGTTTTATTACATTTTGCTGACAGCGTTTTATTTTTGGGATGCCGTTTGCGTGTCGTGTATGTATGCGGCATATACGTTACCGGCAAAGCATTTGTCTACGCTTCCCGACCTGTTTCGGTGGAACATGTATGATGTGAAACATACTCGGGGCAGAAGGTGGAGCGGGCTCTGCTCTTGTGAGCTTACACTCCATGGGGAGTTTGAGTGGGAAGGAGATAGAAGGTGGCTGGCTGGGTGATGATTTAAGACAGTATGCCGGGTTATGACATCATATCCCGTTACGTCATTCCTTAAAGGCACCGCACGCCTTTTTTTTTTTTTTTTACATTTCTTCTGATTTATGTTTTGCATATCACAGAAATAAAGACCTGCCGTATATAGTGTCACAAGCGGCACAACACACCTTTTCATGCAGTGGGAGCTGGCTGAGGGTGCTGCCCTTGGTCAGTCCTGTCCCATAGAGCTTACAGTCTAAGTAGTAGAGAGCAGCTACGGTACACATATAACCAAAGGGAGGTTAACATGTATCAAGTAGGGCAGCCATGATTGTAACGCCCTAAGGGTATAGGTTTTCCATGGGCAGCCACGGCTAAAGGGTTAAAACCCTATTGTAATCTGACTCATTACAAATAGCTACTGTATTATTATAGCTCATTCTTAAAGGTAAACGGGCAGATTTTTTTGTAGTTAAGAGGTTAAATGGATAATACAGGACTTTAATAAAATCACATTTATTTTCTGGTTAAAGTCACCTGGTCAAACAACATAAACATCTACATTTGCAATGTATAGTTTATATATATATATATAATTATAGTTTTTTACTATGTGTAGGTGGAAATAAAATATCATTTTAAATAAAAATACATAATTAAGTGTTTATTAACTGAGCCATAAAACAAAAAAAACTAAAATTATTGATGTGAAACGATTTTCTCGGACTATTTGGTGTAAGCAACTAATAGAGAAAAAAATGGGGAAAATCCCTTTTTTAAGATTGATTAATCATAATAACGAGGCTTGGAATACTGTTAGCCTACCAGGACACTAATAAAGTTCCTGTGGAACGCATATTTTGGGAACGAGGCTTGAGTTTTTATTAACGAATTAGCTAGCGAGGCGATGGAACGCAAGGAAGAATGTCTTCTCTATGGTAACCAATTGGCCAATCAGAGAGCGCGAAGGAGCATTGCGGCCGAGCTGCTTTCTAGAGGCTGCGTCGGCCAATCAGGGTAGGCGATACCCGGATGTGAGGTCAGGGGCTGGACGGGAAGCTGTGTGAAGGAGCTATGGAGACGGCGGGAGAAAGAGAGAGGGTGAGAAGAGGAAAATTTGAATTAAATAGAGGGAAATGTAAAGAGATGTGGGAGGGAGGGCGATAAAGACAGGTGCGAGGAAACGAACGAGGCCGAGCTGGGAATGGGGAGGATAATACTAGCCGGGGAACTGATGAGAAGGGTGATGTAGAGGAGTTGGTGGATGTTGGGGGCAATAGTATAGCCGGGGGCTGATGTGGCCAGCTAATTATGGGTGACGTGAAATAAATGATAGTGCTATGGACTTGAGGTGGGATATCATGGGGCTGATGTCAGAGAAGTGTAATGCTGAAGGATGGTGGGCAGGGGAATTATATTATGAGGGCCGGCTGTGTGGGGAGGAAAAAAACTTATGGAGCCCAGAGGTTATAGATGCAGGGCTTTGGGTACAAGGAGTTCAGGAGCAGAGACGAAGGCATGCAGAAAGGAATAGACAGCTTGCCATGAACTACAATGCCCATCATCAGGTTGGCATAACAGGGTAGGATCTGAAGACTAGGTTAGTGGGGAGAGCGACAGGTACCTGGGAGCAGGAGAAGGGTAGAAGCTATTATATGCAGAGAATGGTAGGCAAAAAGCACAATATAGGGGGCATTTTGGGGGTAAAGTAACATGGTTTTATGTACTCTACTTATACTTGTATGTACTCCTTGTTCTTCTCATTTTCAGGTCCAGCCGGTAAGGGAGCCGGAGACAGACGCTTCTCATGAGAGGGATGGCTTGGCGGTGTCTGCCAGTACCAAGCAGGGTATGTTTACTTGTATATAGATGTGAATTTCATATGTAAATGAGCAGGTCATAGAATTGGACAGGGTTGGTCACGTGACTGTCTGAAGGAACCCGAGTGTATCTCATTAACCTGTGAGTATGTTACGTATAAAGCCCGTAGTAGACGGCTAGTAGGTGACATGTTGCTGCATAGTTCCTGGAGCCATTCCATGCAGTATTTGCCTCATTGGTGAGGAGGCTGAAGCACCAGAAACCAAACTAATCCCAGGGCAAGCCTGTAATCATGTACAATGTCTCATCATTCATAATTCGTGACAGGAACGTTTGTCTTGTGACACACAAGCGAGTACTGATTGGTTGTTGCCATAGAAACTTGCTGTTTGATGCAGTTTTTGGATTATTATGGTGCCGACCCAGCATTGTAAAGATAATAACGTGTGCTTTTTGACCAGCAACAGCATATTAATTTTCTAGTTTTACCTCCTTTAGCCCAACCGCTTGGTTTCCCTCAGATAATATTCTATTACTTTCAAGCCAATTTCATGAATTCAGAACAAACGTGTTACAGGTAGTTTTAATAGGTTTCATAGTAGCTGTTTTTATTGCGTTATGTGTATATATATATAATCTCTTTTTGCGTTACAGATGATTCTGAAGCAGAAGCCGCTGGGGATAATAAAAATGCAACACAAGTGAATGTGACCCTCAATGAGGATGACAAGGTAGAGGCTGAGAAGGAGAGTGTCACGTTTTCCCCTGTGGCGAGGGGCTTGTCAGGTGAGAGGGAACAGTGACGTTTTGTACATGTTTTGTAGTTGTGTGGCATATGAAATATGACCTGGGGAAAACATACATGTCATAATGTTTATTTACTCATTTTCTCTGTTACCCAGGCCATGCCTCCAAGTCCCTCCCCACGCCTCCTTCCTCCTCTTCCTCCCCGGTCACCAGCAGAGCCAAGATGTCCCTTACTGGGACGGGGAAGCTCCCTCACGCTGCGCAGAGCTTGGCCATGAGGCTACTGAGTATAACCAGGGAAGGAGGAGACAAAGTGCATCGCGCCAGGAAGACCATTCCCCGGGCAGGCAATGTGCGTATATAGACGGGTGGCGAGAGTGCGAGCGAGTGAATGAGGACGAGCAGCAACAGATTTTATTTCCGAATGGAAAAAGCCCTCTGAATTTCGTCCGAACGGAAAGGGCAGGAGACAAAATGCGTTGTCTGAACACGAATGGACCAAAAAACTGAATCTGAAACTTTCTTGGTCTGTGGGCGCAAGTTTACTAATGATGTCTATTTCTGTCATATATTAGGTGGCGGGTGAAGGTGCCTTCACTGCAGATGGAGTGAGACGAGAGGCTGAGACAGAGAAGCGAGACAGTCCAGGTAGAGAGGGATGAATGTGTGAATGTTGATGAGTTTCATAAAGCTTACTAAAGGAGGGCTATCACTCCCCAACTAATACATTTCTATTTTTCTCCTTGTCTTTCTGTAGACTCCACTCAGAAGAGGTCCGGTTCCTCTGAAGGGAAAGAAGCTTTGGCTAATAGATCGATTGAGGTGAGAAGAAAATGCAGTAAAGTGTAATAGGTTCTATTCGCCAAGCCCTGGGGGTTTGTACCCGGAGCTAAAAACTGTTATAGTGCTGTTACAAATCCTCTGTTCAGTAGGCTTTTTTCCGTCCGTGTGCCATTTGAAGCCTTAAGCTTAAAGATACCGGTGTTTAGCGGAAAAGTTGGGCAAAGTCCCCAAATGATGATAATCTGGTGCATTTGGTAACACATTGGTAGCTGAGTATTATACAGCTCTGTCATATATAACGCCTACTGTTTGTTAAACACAGGGCACTTCACAACCCCTCTCTCCTGCTCCTGGTTCCTCGCGTGGCCAAGGTGGGGCTGAAACCGAAGACTGGGAGCCCGAGGTCGGGACAGAATTCAGCCTCTTCTATGATAGCCTGTCCCTTGAGGAGCAAGGTGACAGTGACAGCAAGGTGAGGAGGGCACCAGAACTGGAGAGTGGTGGGAACATGAGAAATGAAACCACCAACAGCAAGAATATTAATGGTGTTCTGATGGTTGCAGGAGGAGGAAGAGGAGGAAGAAGAGGAAGGATCTGGCAATCAGTCTGAAAGGGTGAGTGTAAAAAAACAGTGGCCGGGTTCAGTGAAGCTAATTGGCGCCATCGCTACAAGATGGGTAGAGCAATAAAGTCAATCAGAAAAAATAGGATCGTGCAGTATTCTGTTCCAGCCTCCAAAGCAGCAGGGGTTGCTGAATAAGGTCACGCATTGATATGGGGGGCCAGTGAAGCTATCCTATAGCAGTCAGCCTGATCATCGTTGCGTTTCTTTGCACCCAGAGCTCAAGCAGTTTGAAGAAAAAGAATAAGAAAAAATGGAAGATGGATAAGGCCTGGCTGAAGCCAACTAGGAAGCGGAAAAGGCGAGAGAGAGAGAAGCCAGGCACAGGTGAGGCAGGGAATTAAATGCCTTGGGCTAGAAAGGAAAACTTCTTACTGCTTGGTAGAGTTCAGCGGGCTGACTGTTTTACATCCTTTGCCAGACCCTGGTACAGCTCTTCAAGCTCATGCGTTATTCCCGCATCTCATATATAGGTCCTCATTGGTGTGTGAGAAGACCCAAAGACAGGAGGGGGGGGGGCATATGTTTACATAGCTTGCCCTACGTTCCTTTTGACCAATCGTGCCAGGCTCGCACTAACTCGCCCCAACGCTGCTGGCAGGAGTTGACAAGCATGGGTTGTGATGGAATGAGATAGGAAATGGCTGTTTTGTGATAATTCCAGATCTAGTACTCAACTTGTCGTCATGTTCTTGCAGCTGTCAGCTCTGCTGGGGGATCGCACAGTGAATACACAGAAGTACCTCTTGGAGCTCTGGATCTACCCAATGAAGGGACGCTTTCCCCCAATCACACAGGTAAGTGCTGCTTTTTACCTGTTAGTCTTTGGTACTAGACCTTTCACAGCGCTCTCCTAGCATCCCCAGCTCAATTACATTAAATCCTGGCTTGAAGTCTAAGCGGTCCACCTTCTAAATTCGTCTTTTAGGTGTCTGTAATGAGTCCAGCTCCATGGACACTGAGCGGTTTGAGGAGCTACCTCTTTGCAGCTGCCGCATGGAGGCTCCGAGCGTCGACAGAGTCTGCGAGCAGGCCAATAATGTTTGTATGGCCACGGAGAGTGTGGATGGAGAGGTGAGTGTCTATAAACACATGAACACTACGCATGCTGCATCATTTCTTGCGATAGGCTGCAGAAAACTGGCTATAGAAGGGTCAAGTTTTACAATGTTTATCACAACGTAACCTCCTGGCAAAGAGGGTCTCTGGGTCAGACTATGAGCTGCGGGTCGAGATGGAATTCGATGCCCTTTGTTTCTCAAACACGCTTTTCTTTCTCCTCTTTAGCTGAGCGGATGCAGCGTTGTTATAACCAAGCGGGAGACAATGCGGCCATCGAGTCGAGTTCCCCTCATGGTGCTTTGTGAGAATCACCGTGCCAGTATGGTAAAACATCACTGCTGCCCAGGCTGCGGTCATTTCTGTACCAGCGTAAGTAAAAACGCTCCGTTGGTCATGTTAATACACCCGACTTGTGTGTTATTTCTTTGTAAAGCTCCCGTCTGTTTACAGCGTCAGTCCTAATAACAGCAGAAGCCCTGCAGGACCCTGCTCTCATTATGTGACTGCTTACAGTAACCCAATGCTTTGCATGTTCATAATGTGACATCTTTAGTGCCTCCATTCAATAAAATGTCGCTGATATGCATTACATTTTTTGTTGTGTGACCCCTTCTAGGGGCTTCTCAGTTGCCTGTTGCATTTATAACCCCTTTCCGTAATTCTTATTTGATTTGTAGCCAGTGTGTCACTTATTTGTAGGGAACGTTTCTGGAATGCCATCCTGATTTCCGGATTAACCACCGCTTCCACAAGGCTTGCGTCTCCCCCCTGAATGGGATTATTTTCTGCCCTCACTGTGGAGAGGATGCATCAGAAGCTGAGCAAATCACAATAGCGAAGGCAGATATCCCTGTTCCAGTCCCTGCCCCGTCCAACCACGATGGCGGAGGCCTGGGCAGGGCAGACACAACCCAGCCTAGGTGAGCTTCAGATCTTCACCTGTCAACCAGCAAAATTCTGCTAAAATGAAACTATTTCTCACCTGCCATCTCATTCTCACCTCTCTCTCAGCGCTCGGATGCGTGGAGTGGGGGACGGAAAACGCGCAGTCTCAGAAGACTCCACGGTGAATGGGAGCGAACAAGGTCCTTGCATCATTCTGCCGTCAGGGGCATCTCTCAGTACCATAGGGTTACCGCCGGGACCTGCCCGAGACGCCCTGCAAAAAGCTTTAACGTCCCAGGAAACAGACAGGTAGCAGAGACATAACCATCCGGTCCTCCTCCCCAAGCTTCACCATCTCTCCTTTCATCCTGCTTTACTTCATATAACGCCTTTCCGTCGGAGTAAATCACTGTCCTTTCCATAGCTTATCTCAACAGAAGAGAGACCGCAGGAAGAAGATTCGCTATAACTCTCGTCAGCTGTACCTGTCTGTGAAGCAAGGAGAGCTACAGAAAGTCTTACTCATGCTCAGTGAGTACCCCGCTCCTCCATTCCCTTCTAACTTCTGTTTAATTTAACGCCTCCATGCGAACTGCACACTGGTAGTTAAATATTTTAAATAAAATATATATATATATATATATACAGTTTTGGGTTTGACCGGTTTCACGGGGCGTCTTTAACAAAAGCTGCTGCAAAGGTTGCAAAGCGAAAGCTTTTAGTAAGATTTGCTTAATGCTTTATTTTTTTCTGACCATAAAAATAAACTTTTCTCAGTGGAATATGAAATCTCCCAATGTACGTTGTGATACGTTAATGAGCCAATGCGCAGTATTTTTATATAAAAAACCTGATGCGTCCCACCGTGCAGTTCACTTACCCCTCCTTACTGGCTGTTTTTATTTAATGGATACATAACTTTTAACTTGTGCATAAATCAAATCATTTTATCGCAAATATGTGTGTGTGGTAATGGTTATATTACTCCGCAGTTTTATTTTAATTCTTTAAATTATTTTTAGTATCACCGTGTTGATATTTCTTGCTCTGTGTTCTTCTTAGTGGATAATCAGGATGCCAACTTCCTGAACGATCAGCAGTTAAAGAGAAGTTCTCTCCACGCTGCTGCGCAAAAGGGTAGCTTAGAGATGGTCCACATTTTAGTCCAGGTAACCGCTTCCTCTGCCTTGCAGACATCTCTCTCCGTTTTCTTCTACTCATATTTCGCCTCCCCAAATTCTCACAACGCCCTCTTCTCTTCCTTAGGCCGGGGCCAACTTTAATGCCACCGACAAAGTTCTTCGAACCCCTCTCCTAGAAGCCATTGTGAATAACCACCTGGATGTTGCGAAATACCTAGTTCAGTGTGGAGCATGCGTATACCACCAGGTAACCTGGAAACTGATTAATATGGCGTCTCAATCACGGCCGTCATTTCTGTTTTTATCTTTTTAGCTCTTGGTGGCTCACAGCTGTAGCTATGGTTTGAGATCCCCTCCAATAAATGCTTTTCGGGCGCAGACAGCGAGTGACTGGAAGTTTCTGGAAAGCATAGTCCGGAAACGCACGCGTTCTGACCGCTTATGGTTTACTCTGTATAAAACTTTGTCCTTTCCTTTTCGTCACGCAGACACGTCTTGAAAACATTTCTGGAGAGTCAAAAGGAGTCAGATGCTTGTCTGTCAGTCTAATGCGACAGAGTGAACCATAAGTTAACGTGAAAGGAATTTGCTTGTATTCTGATGCAGATTCTGATTGTTGAGTTTCTCTTTTAGTGAAATAGTGACCTTAGAACGTACTATTACAACCTATAAAACAGGCCCTAGGTGACAGAGGACATAATAGTACATCCTAGAGTTTTCTCGCCAGCGAAGAAACTTTGATGCTGTTACATAGGTGATCAGGGTGTCTTTCGACTGATCCCATGTATCAGCGTGAGCACCGTTTACAACGGAGTAATGGAGGAGCCCGAAGAACATAGATAATTAGGTTACAAGAGAGTCTGTCTGGACCCTCCTGAAACTTCTGATGAGGCCCTGATGGCTGATCACCTGTACTGCGATCAGCAATGCAAAGCAATGGAGTCCAGCTTATTGATCACTCTGTGATCAGCAGCAGTAGGGATCAAACATTAAACCGTTTTCCTCCCTCTTCTAAAAAAAAAATATTATAACAAATTACTAAGAAACGGACTATGGTGATGTCACCATGACATCAAAAAGGGTACCGTCCTTCGCACCAATCCAAAGTTCAAAATGAAATAATAATGTAGAATGTAAGAGCATTTGGCTCCCTTGTAAAATTAAAAGCCTTTTGAATGTGGGGGGGGGTTCTACTCAGGGGATGTTGCTGGACATTGGGGGTATTTGTTATCGGTGGACCCTATTTTGTGGAAGAAATCAAGTAAAATTGCGGAAAAAACATATTCACACTAAATAGAAGACTATTAAAGTTTTATTTTTGCTCTTTAGCTGTTATACTATATATCAGGTGACGATAATATAAGACATTTTTCCGGTTCGCCTGATGCTCTATTGCCTGATTTTTGGGGCTAGTTTTTTTTTCCATATCATTGAAACTGAAATCCAGAACAGATGCGCAAAAAATGAGAGCGATTTGCCTGGTTTATACAGAATTGCGACCTGATATTTAAAAAAAAAATAACTCCTACTTTTTTGTTCCAGTTGAAAGTTGCCAAACCCCATAACAGTCAATTAAGTGTGGAATCTGCTGAAAACAGAACGATCGAGGTGTTTACCTTGTTTTATCTTATTTTCGGTTTAGAGGAAGACTTTTGGTGTTTATAAAAATTTGGTGAATGTTTTTGGTTTTTTTGTAAAACGCTTCTAAAAGTTTTCATAGAAGAATATTTTGAACAAATTGAACCAATAAGTATTTTCACTGGGGATATAAATAATTTATAGTTTTAGGCTGAAGAAGAAAAGAAGATCTTGCCTTAGGTGACCCGTTCCACAATAGTTGGCATGCTTCTAGCGATAGTAACGATAGGCAAGTCGTAATGGATTTGGCGGACGTTATTTGACCTCTGACCTTGTCCATCCCACCGTACAGGAAGAGGATGGATCCACCTGCCTGCATCACGCGGCCAAGAGCGGCAACCTGGAGATGCTGAACTACTTGCTGTCTACGGGGCAAGTGAATGTGAATGCCCAGGTGAGGTGGCAGTTACCATCAGCCCCCCCAAGTTTTGTTTTAAATGCCTCTGTGGGTGACGCTTATTATTTTGCTCGGCTGTTGCAGGATAACGGTGGCTGGACCCCCATCATCTGGGCAGCAGAGCACCGACATATCGAAGTGATCCGCATGCTGCTGAACCGCGGAGCCGATGTTACCCTGCAGGACAACGTCAGTAAATGTTACCGTTTTCTTGTTCCTCCTGCGTTGTAAGGGCCGATTCCCTCTTCCGGTGGCCGACGCAGATGCTTGCGTGTGTCCGGTCACTCATTACCCCCCCCCCGCACCCCCGTTTCTCTTACGATGCTGTTGGTGGTGACCGTTGGCGATTCTTTTAGGAGAAGAACATTTGCCTGCACTGGGCGTCCTTCACGGGCAGCGCCGACATCGCTGAGGTTTTGCTCAATGCCCAGTGCGACATCCACGCCGTCAACTTCCACGGAGACACTCCGCTGCACATCGCGTCGCGAGAAGGCTTCATCCAATGTGTCAAGTGAGAGCCTGCACCTCCTGGGGTTATGGGTGAAGGAAAGCCCCGGAGATTAGATAAGAGGGGGCGCGCGGTTGGAAATGATGGGTTTTTATCAGCCGCAGTGGCAGTTTGTTAGGAGAGTGGCTCATCGGGGCCGTGAATGTAAACCTTTACTTGAGCGAGTTATTCCTGATCTGATGCGGCAGGGTAGGCTGGGGAACCCTTTGAAAGCGGGGGGGGGGGCCCAAAAACATGACTTCTAAATATTTTATTTTTTTCTCATTCTTTTGCAGTCTGTTCCTGTCTCGGGGGGCTGACACAGAAATTCGGAACAACGAGGGCGACACGCCGTGTGACCTGACCCTCGAGCAGACCGATGTCTGGTACGCCTTGCAGCTGAACCGAAAGATCCGCCAAGGGATCAGCAACCGAGCCGTGCGGACAGAGAGGATAATCAGCAGGTGAGTCTGCAGTAGAGGTGGGAGCGCGGAGAGAGGGGCAACGGGTCGCAGCTGAGATTTAACAGCCGCTGGGGGTCTGTGGCAGGTAGTGAGTAGTCGGTGTGTCTGGATCTGTGCACTCACCCAAACTTTACGTCCTTTCAGGGACATCGCGCATGGCTACGAACCGGTCCCCATCCCCTGCGTTAATGGAGTGGACGAGGAGTTAACGCCAGACGACTATAAGTATGTGTCAGAGAACTGTGAAACGTCGGCTATGAGCATCGATCGCAACATAACCCACCTGCAGGTACCGTATAATCATCTCCCGCATGTCTCTTCCCTCCTGCCTCTCCACTGCCCTCCATCCCTCACCCTCCATCGTCTCCTCTCCGCAGAACTGCAGCTGTCTGGATGATTGCTCCTCTAGCAACTGCCTGTGCGGGCAGCTCAGCATCCGCTGCTGGTATGACAAGGTGAGTGCACGCTGGGTATATCAATGAGTGCCGTCTCTCTGTCTGATTTAGGAGTAACCCCTCCCCCCCCTGTTTAATTCTCCCGTCAGGATGGACGCCTTCTTCAAGAATTCAATAAGATCGAGCCGCCGCTCATCTTTGAGTGCAATCAGGCGTGTGCCTGCTGGCAGACCTGCAAAAACCGAGTGGTACAGCGTGGCATTAAGTAAGTGTGAGGGAGGGAACACAATAACTCGTTTGTTTGAAAGTGTGAGTATGAGTATTCCTATTCCAACGCCGTACATCTCCCCCCCCTCCAGGGTCCGGCTCCAGTTGTATCGCACGGCTAAGATGGGTTGGGGCGTCAGAGCTCTTCAGGCCATTCCGCAAGGAACCTTCATCTGCGAGTGAGTTTCTCCGCATTCTCTCCTTTTCATTCTTCCGGCTCCCTCATACTGCGACTCAGTTCCGGGGCCCGTCAGACCGCCTGGCCCCCGGCCCCCAGATCACGTTTGCTTCCTTCCTATCTGCTTCTTCGCTCTCTGTTGCTCTCCGATCCTTGTATTCATCGTCGTATTTGTCTTTCTCCTCCGTTTCTCCTGCGCTCACCGCGTTCTCTCCTCTGTCCAGGTACGTGGGGGAGCTGATTTCGGATGCAGAAGCTGATGTGAGAGAAGACGATTCTTATTTATTTGATCTAGACAACAAGGTGAGGCCCGAACATCTAATGAATGGAGCTCAGCTGTATTCGGTTGCCGGGGGCGATCTTGCATTTGACTATATTTTGCAGCATTGCGTAAAAACACGTTGACCGGTGACGGCGTCAGCATCAAGCAGTTATTTACTATAGGTTGTTGTTGTTGTTGTTTTGTACTCGTGTGTCTGAGCCGTGTGTTACAATAAGACGACTCTTCACACCCTGTCCTCCGAGGGCCGACGCTGGTCTGCGGGATCTCGGCCCGGATGTTTTCACCGGAATATAATATTAATTTTCTATGAATTCACTCTGCTTTCTCGTTCAGGATGGGGAAGTGTACTGCATCGACGCGCGTTACTACGGCAACGTCAGCCGTTTCATTAACCATCTCTGCGAGCCCAACCTGATCCCCGTGCGAGTCTTCATGTCCCATCAGGACCTGCGCTTCCCTCGCATCGCCTTCTTCAGCGGCAGGGATATCCGAGCCGGGGAGGAGCTGGGGTAAGGGGGCCATAGGGCGATAATTAGAGCAGTGGAGAGGGGGCCGTGTAGACAGCAGAGCACGTATTCTAGGGTAAGAGGGCGTTGGGGCGTAATCTAGGGATCTCCGTTACCCCGCTCTGCCCTTCTCTCCTCACTCTCTCTCTCTTCTCCCTGTAGATTTGATTACGGCGACCGCTTCTGGGATATTAAGAGTAAATACTTCACGTGCCAGTGCGGGTCGGAGAGGTGCAAACATTCGGCTGAAGCCATCGCCCTGGAGCAGAGCCGCCTCGCCCGCCTGGAGGTCCCTGACTCTGTGCCTGCGCCGGCACCGGCCCCTCAGCCGGTGTGACGCTCGCCCGGCCGCCTGCCTCTCGCCGTTAACCCGTCACCCGCCGGGCTCCCTGTGGCTCCGTTAGTCCCTCCGGCCAGATGCGGCTCCGTTCTGTTAACCCTTTCTTTGTCGGAGACACAGCCAATCCGTCGCTTTTCGTCTTTTTCCTGAGCCTGTGGAGCATCGGTTTGTTTTACCTTCTCCCTTCCTGATCGTCGTCTTGTAAAGCACCCTGTCCTACAACTGAAAATAAAGTCCTTCGTTCTTTTTATTATTATTTATTATTATTATTGCCTGCCTAAAAGGTTGGAGAGTGGGAGAGGGTCCGGTCACTATGGGATGACCTTGGCTCGATGTATAGAGATCTTCGGTGTATCCCTTACTGGCATTTGGCTGCGTCTCACATTCAGTCCATAGGCTGTGTTTGCATTTAGGGTTCGTTGGACACCCCGACCCCAGGAGCTGGACCGTGCCATGTATACATTATTTTATAGGGGTCATTATTATGCATCATACATATACATTTATATTTATTGCGCATCCCGGGCAGCCGTCTCGCGCGTTGTCACAGGATATATTTGACATGGTGTTACCTCTGATTCGCTTCAGCTGCTACAGTAAATATTGTTACACGAAAGGCAAATATTTGGGATATTTTTATCCGTCAGCGGGGATCACGCCGAATCCGTACGGAATTTCATGTAAAATCGGTTTCTGAGGTCCGGTAATTTCATCTACATTTTTATTAAAGGCGATGTCCCATTTACACGAAGCATCGGTTGCGCTCCGTTAATCTTGTACAGCCTTGGCGGATCTTGGCATTTGCTTCCTTCCGCTGATGGTTTATCACATAAAGCTCTATGGCAACAGCCAATGATGTGTTTACGCTGCCCCTGAGACTCATGGCCTCTTCTCTGCTCCCGGGGATACGACGGACGTCGGCTGAGATCCCCGCTGTCCTGGGCCGCACCGGGGTGACTAGATGGCTCTGGCGCTCTAAGCGGCTCTCAAACGGCATGCATGTAACTGCCGACGGTATACGCGCGGCTGCACGTTACATCTTTATACTCAAACTGTGCGGCTGTGCACTGCGGGACCTGAGCTGCAGCAGGGGTATTAGTATGTGGCCCTACGGGCCCCCCAGCCCAGCAGCCATCTACTCTGTGTGCCCGGTGGCCAGTCGGACCCGCTGCTGTGAATGGGCCGGTTCAATTGCCCAATGAGCCTATCAGTGCCTGGTTCTGTGTCACGTGACAATTAAATACTCCCAGCAAAAACGGTGAACGTGACAGGGTTACAGACTAGTTTGTGGGAATGTTTTGGGTTTTCGGCTGAGTATGAAGCACGTGTGGCCCCCGGTTAATGAAAACCACATCGCTCTCACCTTCGCTGATGGTGCTATATAAAAAATAATAATAAGAAGAATAAATGCTGGTTGGTTAAAGTTTTCATGGCGGAAAATAGTAGTAGTAGTAGTAGTAGCAGTAGTAGTAGTAGTAGCCCTGCGTGGGTGCTATGTGGCCACTGCTGGGTCCATTTACATCAAATATTTCACTGTGAGATTGAGGAAGAGCATGGGATACCCTTCAGCCACCTGTCCAGAGGGGCCAGCATTTTCTCCATCTTAGTTGGATTATTCTAATGCAACTAAGAAAAAACTAAAATAATAAAGAGGATAATCCCTAAAATTATTAATAATAATTAATAAATAATTAAAGTCCAAGCATCATTTCTCCCGCAAATTGTTCAGATGTTGCCGGGGCTGGCCAGCAGGGGCGCTCTTTCCTACGCGGTCGCGGAATAGCCGTATCCAGGTGTGGGCAGGTGACTACAGTCTACTCCGCCTGTTGCCGAGGCAGCGGTGGGAGTTTCTTGTCGCTATGGCAGCCGAGGAGTGGGTGTGGCCCGTAAAATCTTTGCAAAGTGTGCGCGCGGTAAGGGAAAGTTACCTTCGGCGGGAGGGCGTCGACAGCAGGATTACAGGTGAAAGTAGGCGTGGCTATGCGCAGCAGTGGGAAGGTCCCGCTGACACCTCAGGCTGAGCTGCGGAATGAGTTTGTCCCAACCGCCCGGACACTCAGTTAGCGAGAGGCAGCGGAGTGAGCGGCTGGGGGAGCATGGCTGCCGATGAGTATGGTGAGTGCCGGGGATCAGTGCCGGGGATCGGTGCCGGGGAACGGGGGGGCCCCTTTCTCTGTCCTCCTATTGCCCCACTTACACCAGTTTGCTTTATGCACTTAAAACCTGTCATATACCAGTGTCCCCATATGACACCAGTTACCCCCCACTTAATACCAGTGTCTCCATAACTGTCACCTATTACGCTCCCACTTAATACCAGTATCCCCATCACTGACACCTGTTACCCCCCACTTAATACCAGTGTCCCCATAACTGTCACCTATTATGCTCCCACTTAATACCAGTATCCCCCATCACTGACACCTGTTACCCTCCCACTTAATACCAGTGTCTCATCACTGACACCTGTTACCCTCCCACTTAATACCAGTGTCCCCCATCAATGACACCTGTTACCCCCCACTTAATACCAGTATCCCCCATCACTGACACCTGTTACCCCCCCCCACTTAATACCAGTTTCCCCCATCACTGACACCTGTTACCCCCCCACTTAATATCCTTAAACGTGTGAACCCCGTTTAATAGCAGTCACCCTACCGCTGAACTTGTTACTCCACATTCTACCTCATCGTGTCGCTCTCTGACCCCCCCCCGTGTCACCCCATTTACTGCCCAGTATAACCCAGTAATGGGGTTACACCCCATTCACAGCAGTCGCCCGGTTTCTAAAATCTGTCGCTGTATACAGAGTCTGTTCATCCCATTTCACACCAGCGCCACCTCGTTTAAAACCAGTATCGAATTCAATGCCGCCCCAGTGCCCCGCTGAATCCCACCAGTCCCCGTCACCCCCCCCGTCCATTCTGTGAGCGAGCGTGTTTACCTGCCGTCCCTTTATCCTTATTACCCTCCACGCGTTTTATATGTTTATTATTAGATAATGTTGTTTCCTCTTTCTTATTTTTATTGTTTTCTCCCCAAATGATGCCCTGTGTAACCAGTTTAACCAGTTAATCCTCCACCCGCTTCCTGTGTGTCCCCTTTCATTGTCTCAATAACACAGAACCTGCCAGCAGATCGGCCCCATTCGGCCCCCGTCTAGTCGCCCACTTCTCCTGCTGTAAAGACTCAAACCTTAATCAGTCGTTGGTCTCGTCTTAGATTCAGGAGCCGTATGTCTATCCCATGCATGTTTAATACCCTCACTGTATGACCCTCTACCACTTCTGCTGGGAGGCTGCTCCACTTATCTACTACCCTATTGGTAGAGTAAAACTTCCTTACATTCCATCTGAGCCTCTGACCCAAAGAACAATGTGATCCTGGAATTTCAGTCGCCCCCATTGTTGTGTCCGCTTTAAATATTCCCCCACCATAGAAGACGTGGCAATTGACACGCGTTTCTTGGCTTCGCTCTCAGCCGTAATCCTGAAAAATCTTTTTTTTAATTTTTATTATTTATTTTATATTTTTTTTGTGATTTTCCTCACAGTAACAGGGCAGCGCGGCGTTATTCTATAGAATGTCTTTATTGCCGTAATTCGCTGTGGGGGTGCGTGATCCCTCGCGATGTATTTATTACACTGGGGTCAGAATTCTGAGTGATTAGTAACGTTTTAACTTTTAAGGCAAAAAATTCAGGAAACGTTTACTGCATGTTTATCACTTCAACAGCGCTATATTTAACAATAAATTAAATAAAAAATATATATAATAAATAAAATATAAAACAAATAAAACATATATAAAATAAATAAAAAATATATAATAAATACATTTAAAAAAATATATATATATATAATAAATAAAATATATAATAAATTAAAATATACGGTATATAATGTTTATAGAAATATATATATTTCGTCAATATTATTTCTGTTACTGTATTATTGTTTTTTATAATATTTATTGTATTTTTTATTATATATTGGTTTTTTTAAATACAATAGATTTAAAAAAATCTATATTTTAAATTCAGCAGACACCGTGGGGTAGCACCGTTTTATATCTGAAAGAGTTAAAGTCTTGTTATTATTCGAGCTCTGAGCCCGTTTCCTGATATATATATATATATATCTAGATTTCTCAGAGATTTATTTTTGAGATGAAATAGTCCAAAGTGTGTTTTTTGCATTATTTTAATTGAAGCCGAGCTCTGGGGCAGGAGCGACTAAATGCAGCTACTTCCGGGGTAGAAACCCAGCGATTCAAGGTCATTTCCCCCAAAATAGAGGTGTTTTTTTTTCCATCAACTTCCTCCATCTCTGGGTATGGAAAGCGAATTCAAATCAGAGCTGCGTTCTTCTGCGCCTTTAACCCTTATACTGCCAGAGAGACCATCCAGGCGCACACATGTTTGTAGCACTGCTGCTCTGCTGCTCTAGGGATCACCAGGGAGGAATCAGGGGTTAGTTCGGCAGCACAGGGTTAATGCGTCATCTATTTTTATGGAGTCGTCCTGTGCTGCTCCGGTTTAATATCTAATGGAGCCCAGAGAAGTTTTTCAAGAGACCCAACTTCCTCATAAAGGCGGCAAAAATGTGTGCTGCATCCGCCATGATGCCCCCCCCCATTCCTCTCTGAATGCCCCAAGGAGACTCGGCCCCTCATTAACACTTATTATCTAGATAACAATCGGTGGTAAAAACCTGACTTTCAGTCCAAGCCGGACCGGTGCCTGAAAAAATATCCCCCCATGCAAGACGTCCCTTTCTACCCCCACAAAGAGCAGTTAATTCACCAAATACCCCATATGGCATCTCTCACGCATCGTTGAGGCTTCCTTAAAGCCCCAGTCAGGGACCAGACCCTGGTGGGCAGGTGGCCATGCCTCAGACCCTGGCCACCTCCGGCCCCCGACTCACCCACCTCTCACAATTTGTGGCCAACTAAAATGTGGGGGGGGGCACAGAGCGGATCTCAAGTGGATTCTAGCTTGGAGGGGGGGCAATTCCCCATTTAGAAGCCCAGGCAACTAAAAAGCGTCGTCATGGGTCAACCAGCAGGAACGGGATGCCGGTTTCCAGGGCGACTGCTCCGCTGCTTTTCTTCTAGCCCTGTTTCCGTGGCGTCTGAAAGATGACAAAGAGGCTTAAATCTGAGCTGGGGATCGCGCCGGCGTCCCTCCCTGGTGATTAGGAGGATTTACACGCGGAGGCCAGGCTGTGAGATGGCCCCAGGGCCTCTTTTTCTATAGGGATGATCCTTAATTGCACCTAGTTCCAGGGCAGACAGCGTTTCTCTTTTAGCTCCTCCCCCGGCTGCCTTTCCTGGAAGCAGGGAGCGTACTGCAGTATGCTTCTCGCACATGCTCAGTAGAGCTCCCATTCTGGTCAGTGTGTTACATCCGATTGTTCCGTGAGATGCCGTGTGGTGTGTACGTTAGATTGTGTGTACGTTAGATTGTGTGTACGTTCTGAGTGTCCATATATCCATCGCCCCCTCCTCAGGTAGAGCGCGCCGTCCCTCCAATACGCCATGGCTGAGAGATACCAGCAGCCCCCAAACAACCTATTGCAAGTCCATGTTTATACCGGGGAACATTCTGTATGAGCGGCCCCCGAGGACCCCTGGAATATTAACGCCAAATGTGTTACCATAATGGCTCTAGTACCGGTCACCATGGAAACCTGGACTTGTCATTATTTAAAGATACACTTAATTGAGTCACCTGCATTCAAGCAGGGATATCGACCATAACATAATGGGAGCAAAAGCACCATTCAAGCGTTCTGTATATGATCTGTGTGGCCCTTGAGAATCTGCCCCTTCACCCCGAGACCCTGAGATTGGGGCAAAAACCCTGAGACTCGGGGGTCAAACCAAGAGAGCTCCCAGGTATGGCCGAGAATTGAGATCTGCTGCTTCGAGTAATCGCTGCTCGCTGTATTTAATCATTAAAGTCTGTAACCTCCCGCTTCTCGACTCTGTCAATGTTTGATGAGAGAGGATTCTGGGCCCCGGCGGCCATAGAGCCCGACGAGCCCCGTGGGATTCCAGTCATCTAGGCTGGGTGATTTCTTAAACTTAATTTACAGTGAGGGCAGTAAAGGTACGGAATCCGCTGCCCAGAGAGGGGGATCCATCAGATACACCCGATCCCTCCATAAAATAATTTCCCCCCCAAGTGGCAAAATCCGAAAAATAGCTTAATTGGGGTTTTTTGGCTTCTTCTGGATTAAAAGAAGAAGGATCAGTAAAAGGGGGTCTGTATAACCATTCTGACCCCTAATACAAGAGGTTCGTGGGGCAGTGGGCTATAGGGCCAACAGAAGGACTGTCTCTATTAAAGAGGGATACTTGGGAGCTATGTTACCAGGTAAGATACAAACATTCTTCACTCAGATCTCCCACGCGTGGAATCCTGGACTCGTCATTATTTAAAGATACGCTTAATTAGGCCACCTGCATTCAAGCAGGGATGTCAACCAGAACATACTGGGAGCAAAAGCACCAACTGGGAGTCATATATGATCACAGCGGGGGGTCCTGAGAATCTACCCCTTCACCCCGAGATTGGGGGCAGAGACTCGGGGTCACACGCTGAGAGGTATGGCCGTCACACATGTCCTGTCGGGTATGATATGGTGATATATAGTATGTGAATGTGAGGACGGCTGAGACTGCTGTGAGTGTAGGTGATGGGTGATATATAGTATGTGTGCTGGGTGAGGACGGCTGAGGCTGCTGTGAGTGTTGGAGATGGGTCATATATAGTATGTGTGCTGGGTGAGGACGGCTGAGGCTGCTGTGAGTGTAGGAGATGGGTCATATATAGTATGTGAATGTGAGGACGGCTGAGGCTGCTGTGAGTGTAGGAGATGGGTGATATATAGTATGTGAATGTGAGGACGGCTGAGGCTGCTGTGAGTGTAGGAGATGGGTGATATATAGTATGTGTGCTGGGTGAGGACGGCTGAGGCTGCTGTGAGTGTAGGAGATGGGTGATATGGTGATATATAGTATGTGTATGTGAGGACGGCTGAGGCTGCTGTGAGTGTAGGAGATGGGTGATATATAGTATGTGTGCTGGGTGAGGACGGCTGAGGCTGCTGTGAGTGTAGGAGATGGGTGATATGGTGATATATAGCATGTGTATGTGAGGACGGCTGAGGCTGCTGTGAAGTGCCCCACTCAGGGGAGCATCTCCATGGAGCTCTTTGTTGCCTCTAATTACTGCTTCGCTTCCAGGAATGGTGACGCAATAAATTCATGTTGGTTCCGGGTCTGCTGTCACCCGGCGGCCCGCGAGCTGCCGGCTCCACACGGCAACCCGAATAATAATAATAACAATAATAATAATCATTAATAATAATAATTCATAATAACAGTGCCATCTCTTGAATACAGCGCACGGCTTACGAGCTGCCGACTACACAGAGCGGCCGGAATAATAATAATAATCAATGTAATAATTTATAATAGCGCGCGCCGCTTTCCTTTACCCCTCTGCCCCTTCTCTCCCTCTGTCACTTCTTTCTTGCTCACTCGTTCTCTCTCCTATTCTTTTTCTTTATCCCTCTTCTCTTTGTTTTCCCTGCACTCTCACTCTTCATCCTCCCTCTCTCCCCCTTTCTCTCTCGCTCTCCCCCTTTCTCTCTCTCTCTCTCTCTCTCTCTCTCTCTCTCCATCCCTTCCTCTCTTCTCTCTCTCCACCTCTCCTTTAATAAACCCCCCTCGCTCGTTGAAGTAAATAGGGCAGTGTTTGCTCGGTAGTCGTTTGGTGTTTCTTGTGAAAGCACGCGGACTCTTTTTGTTTTCCTCCCTTTTGGCCGGGGTGGGGGGGGGGTACTATGATGTGCGTTACATTATATGGAATAGAGTGCTAGCTTCTGGGTCGCTCGGTTTGCTCGCCAGCTCAGTGCATAAAACAGATCTCTATTGCCCTTGATCCGGTTTGCGGCTGTGATCGTAGACATCACCGCCGAGTATAATCATTAACCCTTTACTGGCAGGAGTCCAGCAGGCTGGCTTAAGGAAGCGCTGCTATAAATACCTTTTTCTGCGAGGCTTTTGTGTTTTGGGCCAAAACTTCCTTGTGACGTCAATGAGAGCGAGCAGGTGGGGGCTAAAGAGGGAGCAATTACCACTGCTGGGGCAGTTACAATAAATGTACGAAGGGGGGGGGGTCGTCGGTATGGCCACTGCTGCCTATGGGGCATTTGGTGAAGTAATTGCCACACAGTGTACATTAAGTCTCGAGCCCCCTAGGGTCTTGTAGCGCCCCCTTCTCCTGCATACAGTGATCGGGGTCGCCTATATTGATGAGGGTGATGAGAGTGGAGGTTTTAATGAAAAAATAGCAATGGGATGGGATTCTGTGTAGAGCCGGGATAAGGATGATGGGAGTTAGAGCGGTATGGCGGGCCCCGGTGCTCTGTATGAGTGTAGATGTTCCGGGTATAGGGTTCTCTTGCGTTTGTTCTGGAATATAATGGAAGCGCGGCCCCTCCCTGTGTATACACTGATACCGCGAGCCGTGCGCGCATGAAGAAATGCCCGACGTGTCAATAGAACTATTGTTGCCCCGAGTCTTGTGACCGCAGGGCAGGTGGGGTCGGGATGGGATCGGGTGTCGTGCACCCACCCGCTATGACCGTGACTCCCAGGCAGCCTCCTGGCTGGCTGAGCATTGTGAGATTTGACCGTTAATACCAGATGCAGTGCTTGCTTTGGGGGCTGAGTATAAAAGGGGCAGAGGAAAGGGCGCTGAGGGGTTTTGCTTTAAATATCATCAATAATAATGGGTTTATTTACCCCGTTTAATTTATAAAGCCGTTTCCTGCTGTTTCTATATACATTATCGGGGCTTTTAGGGCCGTAGAACCCTGCGATCCCCTCATACCCAGCAAACATTCCGAGATCCTAGAAAAGAGGGGCATCAGGGGGATTAATAGGGACTGTCCTTGCTGAACCGGGACACTTGGGACATGTTGTTTATAAACACATTCTTCTCGCTGGGTGTGGATCAGGGTTATCATCAGCGTCCAAGGTTACGTGTATCGCGTATCGTATCCGCGAGTAATTTCCTGATAAGAGGCCGATATACGCGGTAATTATCCCCATAAAAGCCCAGATAACCTCATTAAAGAGGGCGGGGGAGGGGAAGCACCGGATCGTCATAGTAAATACAGGGGACAGGAGAGGAATGGGGGGGGTGTGGGGGGCAGTCTGCGGGGGGTAATACAGTGAGGGTATTAAACATGCATGGGATAGACATCCGGCTCCTGAATCTAAGACGAGACCAACGACTGGTTAAGGTTTGAGTCATTGGCAGGAGAAACGGATTTTGATTTTATGCATGCGCGGGGACGTCTTCCAAGCTGTATAGACCCAGCACTGGATACATACATGGAGACCGCCGGCACCAGGACCCCCAAATTCTGTATTCCCACCCCTGCCCTCGCCCCGTCCCCTGCCCTCGCCCCGTCATATTCCGCGTCTCTCACTCGTTTCTTCCTTCTCTAGGGGAACCTGCTAAATATGACCCGACTTTCAAGGGGCCGATCAAGTCCCGGTGAGTGACCCCCCCTTTCTCGTGTCGTTTTGTACGTTTCTGTCTTGTTTCGGCTCCTGTAACCGGAGATCTCGCCCTCCAGGAGCTGCACCGATATCATCTGCTGCGTCCTCTTCATGGTTTTTATACTGGGGTACATCGCCGTTGGAATATTGGGTAAGAAATGTCAGAAACGGTGAATTATAGAGTTCCGGGGGTTATATTACTGTATACAGCGCTGGGGGGTTATTACTGTATACAGCGCGGGGGTTATATTACTGTATACAGCGCTGGGGGGTTATTACTGTATACAGCGCTGGGGGGTTATATTACTGTATACAGCGCTGGAGGGTTATATTACTGTATACAGTGCTGGGGGTTATATTACTGTATACAGTGCTGGGGGGTTATATTACTGTATACAGCGCTGGGGGTTATATTACTGTATACAGTGCTGGGGGTTATATTACTGTATACAGTGCTGGGGGTTATATTACTGTATACAGTGCTGGGGGGTTATATTACTGTATACAGCGCTGGGGGGTTATATTACTGTATACAGCACTGGGGGTTATATTACTGTATACAGCGCTGGGGGTTATATTACTGTATACAGCGCTGGGGGTTATATTACTGTATACAGCGCTGGGGGGTTATTACTGTATACAGCGCTGGAGGGTTATATTACTGTATACAGCGCTGGGGGTTATATTACTGTATACAGCGCTGGGGGGTTATATTACTGTATACAGCGCTGGGGGTTATATTACTGTATACAGCGCTGGGGGTTATATTACTGTATACAGCGCTGGGGGTTATATAACTGTATACAGTGCTGGGGGTTATATTACTGTATACAGCGCTGGGGGTTATATTTCTGTATACAGCGCTGGGGGTTATATTACTGTATACAGCGCTGGGGGGTTATATTACTGTATACAGCGCTGGGGGTTATATTACTGTATACAGCGCTGGGGGTTATATTACTGTATACAGCGCTGGGGGTTATATTACTGTATACAGCGCTGGGGGTTATATAACTGTATACAGCACTGGGGGGTTATATTACTGTATACAGCGCTGGGGGTTATATTACTGTATACAGCGCTGGGGGGTTATATTACTGTATACAGTGCTGGGGGTTATATTACTGTATACAGTGCTGGGGGTTATATTACTGTATACAGCCCTGGGGGTTATATTACTGCATACAGCGCTGGGGGGGTTATATTACCGTATACAGCGCTGGGGGTTATATTACTGTATACAGCGCTGAGGGTTATATTACTGTATACAGCGCTGGGGGGTTATATTACTGTATACAGCGCTGAGGGTTATATTACTGTATACAGTGCTGGGGGTTATATTACTGTATACAGCGCTGGGGGTTATATTACTGTATACAGCGCTGGGGGTTATATTACTGTATACAGCGCTGGGGGTTATATTACTGTATACAGTGCTGGGGTTATATTACTGTATACAGCGCTGGGGGGTTATATTACTGTATACAGCGCTGGGGGGGTTATTACTGTATACACCACTGGGGGGGGTTATATTACTGTATACAGCGCTGGGGGGGTTATATTACTGTATACAGCGCTGGGGTTTATATTACTGTATACAGCGCTGGGGGGTTATTACTGTATACAGCGCTGGGGGGTTATTACTGTATACAGCGCTGGGGGGTTATTACTGTATACAGCGCTGGGAGTTATTACTGTATACAGCGCTGGGGGGGGTTATTACTGTATACAGCAGTCCCTGTGATCTCCGCGTCACAGTAGTCTCTTTCTGCTATCTTATCGTGAAGGATATCTCGCAGACTTGCTGAGGGTTTGTGGCCGGAGGAAGGACTTTCTGTTATCACGGCAGATAAGGCGGTTAGAGAGTGACGGGCGATCTCGCTGCAGAGTGAGCGTCGCCCCCAGCCGAGGGTAACCTAACCCTCCGTAATGACGCCATGCAAATCTCTCGCTCGGGGCATTGGGACAAACCGGAACCCTCTGCCCATGACAGGCGATGTATCGGCACACGCGGAAGCCGTGTAACCCGTGTTTACGTGTCACGCATTGTCACAAAAGCAGAGCAAATATTTCACTGTGTGATTAACGCAGCACAGGAGTCTTCAGACAGCGTGCCAGCCGCCCAGCAACAAGCGCATGCCAGGGGCAACAAGCGCATGCAATCAGTTTGCCCCAAGTCTAGAGGCAGCTCCGGGGGGGGCGCCTCCATGTTACCCGAGCAGGGGGTACTCGGGGGGGGGGGGTGCATCACCAGGACCGTGCGGCTTCCGCACTCCTCTGTGAGTCGGTTTCTATGGGGGCCGGTGGTTCGTGGGATGTGCCAGCCGTGCTGCCACGGGCGCTGCGTACGGGATAGTTTACCGGAACGTTGTTTGTTTGTCCCCAGCTTGGTTACACGGAGATCCGCGGCAGGTAATTTACCCCAGAAACTCCACCGGGATGTACTGCGGAATCGGGGAGAACGCGTAAGTGATTGCCCTCCACCTCTTTCTATCTCCCTCTCCCCCCCCGTCTCCTTCTCCGTAACGCGCTCTCCTTGTTTCAGCGAGAAGCCCTTCGTTCTCTATTACAATATTCTCAAGTGTATCAACATCCTGACGTCTGCGATGAATGGATTCCAGTGCCCCACCACCCAGGTAACCCCCCTAAATCACCATTTAATATTGCCCCGATCTACTAAACAAACCCCCGACTCCTTATCATACTGCCTGTGAGGAACAATAGAACAGCTCAGTCTCATTCACCCAGTCGGACTCTCTGACTAATGAAAGTCTATGGAGGAACAGACTTCATTAGCATCGCCATAAAGCATCAGCTCAGTGTGGTGTGTTAGCAGGAAAGTCACCGACCGACCAACATAACTGTATACAGCGCTGGGGGTTATATTACTGTATACAGCGCTGGGGGTTATATTACTGTATACAGCGCTGGAGGTTATTACTGTATACAGCGCTGGGGGTTATATTACTGTATACAGCGCTGGGGGTTATTACTGTATACAGCGCTGGGGTTTTTTACTGTGTAGAGCGCTTGGGGGTTATATTACTGTATACATCGCTGGGGGTTATATTACTGTATACAGCGCTGGGGGTTATATTACTGTATACAGCGCTGGGGGTTATATTACTGTATACAGCGCTGGGGGTTATATTACTGTATACAGCGCTGGGGGGTTATATTACTGAATACAGCGCTGGGGGTTATATTACTGTATACAGCGCTGGGGGTTATATTACTGTATACAGTGCTGGGGGTTATATTACTGTATACAGCGCTGAGGGTTATTACTGTATACAGCGCTGGGGTTTATTGCTGTATACAGTGCTGGGGGTTATATTACTGTATACAGCGCTGGGGGGGTTATATTACTGTATACAGCGCTGGGGGTTATATTACTGTATACAGCGCTGGGGGTTATATTACTGTATACAGCGCTGGGGGGGTTATTACTGTATACAGCGCTGGGGGTTATATTACTGTATACAGCGCTGGGGGTTATTACTGTATACAGCGCTGGGGGTTATATTACTGTATACAGCGCTGGGGGTTATATAACTGTATACAGCGCTGGGGGTTATATTACTGTATACAGCGCTGGGGGTTATATTACTGTATACAGCGCTGGGGGTTATATTACTGTATACAGCGCTGGGGGTTATATCATTGTATACAGCGCTGGGGGGTTATTACTGTATACAGCCCTGGAGGGTTATATTACTGTATACAGTGCTGGGGGTTATATAACTGTATACAGCGCTGGGGGTTATATTACTGTATACAGCGCTGGGGGTTATATTACTGTATACAGCGCTGGGGGTTATATTACTGTATACAGCGCTGGGGGTTATATTACTGTATATAGTGCTAGGGATTATATTACTGTATACAGCGATGGGGGTTATATTACTGTATACAGCGCTGGGGTTTTTTTACTGTGTAGAGCGCTTGGGGGTTATATTACTGTATAAAGCGTCGGGGGGGGTTATATTACTGTATAAAGCGTCGGGGGGGGTTATATTACTCTATACAGTGCCCGGGGGGGGGGGATATAATATTGTCCGTCTCTGCATGTGACTGCTTTTTCTGTGGATCCTCCAGGTCTGCGTCGCGGAATGTCCTTCGAGTTTGAAGTTTTCTAAACCCGGTGAAGCCCCCGCCCGGGCGTTTGCGCAGGAATATTGCCAGCCGCAGATTAATCTGTCAGACACCAGAGAGGTGAGGCCAGCGGGGACCCCCGACCAGGAGAGAGACGGGCTGTGACTCCCATCAAACTCCACCGAACGTGACCCCCCCAACATGATGCAGAGGCGTCTTCTATATCACATAGCCTGCCCGTATACCCCAGTAATATGCGTGAAACAAGAGGCCGTCATCTAAAACCAGACGGTCAGAGGTTTACACGTAATGTAAGGGTGCTAGATAAGTGGAACAGCCTCCCAGCAGAAGTGGTAGAGGTTAATACAGTGAGAGAATTTGATCACACATGGGATAGGCATACGGCTCCTGGATCATCTTTTCTGTTTTAAGATACATTGTTTGTGTAATTGTTGCATTTTTATGTCTTTTTTTCTTCTGACAGACCGTCATTTCGATTATCGAGAAGGAGCTGTGTCCCCCGTTTGTTCTCCCCTCCAAGCCCTGTGAGTATTGTAATGTCAGCGTGTGAGGATGAGCGCGCGTGTGAGGATGAGCGCGCGTGTACGTTTTGGGTGTGTGCGCCGCTGCTCATGCAGCCAATCAGGGAGAGCTTGCAGGAGAACTGTTCATTCATCCGCCTCGCTCCACCATTCATTAGAGGCCGAAGGAGGCCGGTTTCTGCCCCTGATTTTAACTATACATTGTACAGGGCCAGCCACGATCTCTGGGGATGGCCCTTTGTAAAGTACAGCGAAGGAGCTGAAACAGAACTCTTCCTTTAGTGAATAGACCCGAGGCTCTGCGGTCGTGACTGAAGGACGTGGGGGTTTATTCACTAAACGGGAGAGTCGTGTTTCATTTTATAATCTATACAGAAACCCGATAACCCGGCTAATCCCTCGCCCAAAAGGTTTATTTTTGCCTTCATTTCCTCTTCCCCTCTCGCCCTCCGGTGCTCGGCGCTGCCCAGACATGCCTATTAAACGGGGGAGGGGCAGGGAACGCGCAGGTGATTGCACCCGAAACACGCAGTCAGGGGACTGTTTGCCGGACTGCGGTTACAAGGACATCTGACTACTCTAGAGAAATTCTCCCAATCTGTCTGGAGCGAGCGTCAGACACGGAACGTGGAGATCTAGAACTGTTCTGTCTGTGGTAGCCGAGGGGGTTGGAGAGGCGACCCCCCCCTCTTACCTCTCCTCTCTACAGTAACTAAGAGCGAGGAAGCACTAAAGAGTTAAACGATTGGGTTCTCAGGAGTTCATCGGGTTCCGCGTTCCAAGTCGCTTCCTGTTGAGTTCCCGTTGAAGCCACCGGGGATCTAGAACTTACCCCCCCTCATTGTTAAACACTCCTTCGCTTATAGAGTTGGGTTTTATGGGGGCAGAGTGGGCTGGGTTATTGTTAGCTCCTCCCATTTGTAGATGCACAGCCCACGCCCCTTGGTACCATAGCTCATTGGTGACCTTTAATTCCATCTTGGGATGGGGTAGCACGGAACCCCTGCCCTCCCAGACCTTGTGCCGCGGTGACCCGCTTTGTGTCTGGAAGTCGGCGGGTTCTGGGTCTTTTGATTGGTTCAGGGAAGCTCTATCTGGGGCTAGCGATAGGATGTTATCGTTGCCACTTTTTGCCACACACCTCAAACCCCTAAATATGAGAATATTGTTAATAAATCGTATCTGGATACATGGCCGCTGGGCGGCCGCTGGTCTTAAAGTGACAGAGCCCCTTTTACTGTCTCAGGGCCCGCTGTCTGTAGCGTATCTCGGGTCACGCGTGTGAAGTGCGATACGATAACGGAATAACACAACATGATAGATATTCAAGAAGCCATTTGTGTTCTAAACGAATCGACAAACAGACGGAATCAATACAGAGCAGATAAGATAAGAGTCCTCGCGGGGTTAATGCATGAGACGGAGAGAAAACCCCCGGGCAGCGCATGCGCGAGTATATAGCACCGCCGAGCACCTCTCAGAACAACCTCCTACACTCAGCTTTCCCTTCTAAACATTATCTGTCATGTATAGCTGCCGAGTGTCCCGATTTATAGTAATCAATACTGGAAATCCCGTGAGTTTCTTATTAATGGCCCCATTTACTAATGAATAAGAATGTCGGCGTGTGATCGGGATATCCTGAGGCCGGGATGGCCCTGTCCGCGTGCGACCGCTCTGCTGGCATCTCACCTGCTGTCACCTACCATGATGTGTGTGTAGATCGTAACATTTATTTACTTTACTGAGAGTGGTTAAGTGGAGCAGCCTCCCAGAAGTGGTAGAGGTTAACAGCGTGGGGTGGCGTACGCCTCGGGTAAAGTCATGGCTTCTGTCGGTAGATGAGGTTTAGCCGCATTCCATTCTAGATTCTCTACTTTTCTGGTTTATTCCCAGCGCCAGACCATTAAAGGGTTAAACCGATCACAGCAGCAAACAATAGCCCTGGTAACCCGAGCCGATCTTTATGTCCGGTTTGATTCCGTGTGCCGGCGCAGCCTTGGGGCATCGCGGATGTCGGTTACCACGGCTCCCGAGACTTACCGACGTGGAGTCTGACTGCAGGTGTTACGGGGTTAATTCCCATAAACCGGCCTCCAGGTGTTACGGGGTTATCGACCCTGCACAATGAATAGTTAACCCTGCGTGGGGTCGGCCCTGCGGAATACAGACTGGTGTCAGGGAAATGAAACTGCAACTTCCCTGCAAACTCCCACCAGAGGGAATACGCCCCTGTCTGTCAATGTGTAGCTCTGGATGATGGTGGTTGGCGTGTGCTTGGTACTCTGTAAGTTGGTAGTGGTTGGCGTGTGCGCATCGCTCTGTATGTTGGTGGTTGGCTGTGCGTGTCGCTCTGTATGTTGGTGGTTGGCGTGTGCGCATCGCTCTGTATGTTGGTGGTTGGCGTGTGCGTATCGCTCTGTATGTTGGTGGTTGGTGTGTGCGCATCGCTCTGTATGTTGGTGGTTGGCGTGTGCGTGTTGCTCTGTATGTTGGTTGGCGTGTGCGCATCGCTCTGTATGTTGTTGGTGGTTGGTGTGTGCGCGTCGCTCTGTATGTTGGTGGTGGTTGGCGTGTGCATGTCGCTCTGTATGTTGTTGGTGGTTGGCGTGTGCATGTCGCTCTGTATGTTGGTGGTGGTTGGCGTGTGCATGTCGCTCTGTATGTTGGTGGTGGTTGGCGTGTGCATGTTGCTCTGTATGTTGGTGGTGGTTGGCGTGTGCGTGTCGCTCTGGAGCCGGTATATACAGAATCTCCTCTTAGTTTTTAACAGATGTTTCCCGAATATCAGCGATCCGCTGCCCAGCGATTTCAATTTCGATTCCCTCACCTCAGAGGAGATAGAAGCCAGGATCGTCAACGGAACCAAGTGAGAGACGCTGCGCCTTTCTGCCCCCCCCGCCTGTGCCTTTCTGCCCCCCCCTGCCTGTGCCTTTCTGCCCCCCCCCTGCCTGTGCCTTTCTGCCCCCCCCCTGCCTGTGCCTTTCTGCCCCCCCGCCTGTGCCTTTCTGCCCTCTGTTTTTTGTCTCCCGCGCTCCCTTCTCACCCGTCTCCTCTCTCTCCCCGTTGCTCTCCCCGCTCTCTTTTTGTCTCCCGCGCTCCCTTCTCACCCGTCTCTTCTCTCTCCCCGTTGCTCTCCCTGCTCTCTTTTTGTCTCCCGCGCTCCATTCTCACCCGTCTCTTCTCTCTCCCCGTTGCTCTCCCTGCTCTCTTTTTGTCTCCGGCGCTCCCTTCTCACCCGTCTCTCTCCCCTCTCGCTCTCCCCCCTCTCGCTCTGTTTCAGGCAGGTTCTGGAATCCTTCAATCTTCAGAATTTGGGGAAAAAGATCTTTGAAGATTTTGCCAAATCCTGGTCCTGGATCCTCATGTGAGTCTCATAGGTGACAACACACCCGGCCCTCTGCACCGGTCACCCCGGGTAGTAACCCTTTTAGTGACAGCTCATTGCCCCCGTCTCCATGCTGCACCCATGTGGGGGCGGTTCCCCAGTAATACCCCCCGTCTCCATGCTGCCCCCCTGGGGGCGGTTGCCCAGTAATACCCCCGGGTGGACCTGACTCTCCCTTTCTCCCCCAGAGCTCTGGCGATTGCCATGGTGGTCAGCCTCCTGTTCCTCCTCCTGCTCCGGTTCACGGCCGGGATCCTCGTCTGGGTTCTCATCGTCGGAGTCATCGGGGTCATCGGATACGGTAGGAGCCCCAATCATCGCCCCCCGGCCCCCACGGACTCTCTTCCTCCGTGTATTCATCCTTCTCCATGGCCGGTCTGCTCGCCGAGCGCACTCTCTCCCACCTACCTTCATATAATGATTGGAGACCCCCTCACCCCTCCGTCTCTACCCAGTTTCTGTCTGCGCTCTAAACTTCACTCACTCTACACCCTGGCTAACTCTGTCCTCTCTCACTCTAAAGCGCAGACACTCCGTCCTCTCTCACTCTAAAGCGCGGACACTCTGTCCTCTCTCACTCTAAAGCGCGGACACTTCGTCCTCTCTCACTCTAAAGCGCGGACACTCCGTCCTCTCTCACTCTAAAGCGCGGACACTCCGTCCTCTCTCACTCTAAAGCGCGGACACTCCGTCCTCTCTCACTCTAAAGCGCGGACACTCTGTCCTCTCTCGCTCCTGCCCCTCCTCCGTGGTTGTCTCTGATTGCCGTACCCCGGGGGTATTTGTCTCGTAGGAATCTATCACTGTTACATGGAGTACAGCACCCTGAGCAAGAGCGGCCAGTCGGTGGCCGACGTGGGCTTCACGTTTAACTTCGGAGTTTACTTCAGAGTGAAGGAGACGTGGCTGGCTATCTGTGAGTAACACTGCCCCCCCGCTAATACCCAGTGCCCCCCCCGCTAATACCCACTAAGCGTAGCCCCCCAGTGCCCCCGCTAATACCCCCCCCAGTGCCCCCTGTGAATCCAATCCAGTTATATATAATCAATGCCTTTTGTTACCCTCTTGCCCTGCGTCGCGTCGGCTGCGGAGTTATTGCCCCTTCCCGTTATTATTCACTAACGTTGCCCCCCGTTTTCCCGGCAGTAATAATACTCGCGGTGGTGGAAGCCGTCCTCCTGTTACTCCTACTCTTCCTCCGGAAACGCATCCTCATCGCGATCGCTCTCATTAAAGAAGCCAGCAAGTGAGTGAGGAGGGGAGGAAAGGACGCTGCCGGCGGGGGAGGGGCAGTTTGTACTCACGTGTTTGCCCTTCTTTTTGCCCCCTCTCCGCAGAGCCATCGGCCATATCATGTCCTCTCTGTTCTATCCCATCGTGACGTTCGTGCTGCTCCTCGTCTGCATAGCGTACTGGGGGATGACCGCCCTGTATCCTTCCATCGCTTTTTGGGGCTGCTCTTTTTCCGCGGGGAGGAATAAGGTCGGGGTTTATGGATGGGGGGGGTAATCCCTATCAGATTTTATTCTGTTCCCTTAACCCCTCCACGACCAGATACCTGGCGACGTCGGGTGCCCCGCTATACCGAGTCTCCACGCCGAACACCAGCCTCCCGGGATGTGGCGGCATCAACGGCAACCAGACCTGCGAGCCAACGGTGAGGGCACGCGGAACATAGATAAACCCGGGGAGGAAAAACTAGCATCAAAGAGAGTATGACATCATAGAAAAGCCACACGCCGAGCATTTTAACCGCCATGTCTGAAGCGACGCCTGCAGGCGGCCAATAGGGCTTTATTCATGTAATTGTGGGGCAAAGATATTTCTGAATGTTTTATGGCACCCACCGTACCTCGCAACTGCCCTGATTCACACAGACCAGTCCCGATTTTTATTTTATTTTTTTATTTTATTTTTTTTGGGGGGGGGGCGCGGACCTCAATTGACGATCTCGTTCTCGCCATCAGAGCTTCAACGCCTCGAGCACGTCCTGCCCGTGGGCTCGCTGCATCTTCTATAAGTACAACAACGAGGGTCTCTACCAGACCAACCTCTTCAACCTCCAGATCTACAACGTCATCGGCTTCCTGTGGTGCATGAACTTCGTCATCGCGCTCGGGCAGTGCGTCCTGGCCGGCGCCTTCGCCTCCTACTACTGGGCCTTCCACAAACCCAAAGACATCCCGTACTTCCCCGTCTCGGCGGCCTTCATGAGAACATTGAGGTGAGGCTCGAGGAACGCCCTGCAGCCGCCCCGATAGTTACCCGCTGCCCCGATAGTTACCCTCCGTGTACCGCCTCTCCGCTCGCCCTCTAACGACCTCCGACCCCCTCTGCAGGTATCACACCGGGTCGCTTGCGTTCGGAGCCCTCATCCTCACCATCGTCCAGCTGATCAGAATCATCCTGGAGTATCTGGACCACAAGCTGAAGGGTAAGGCGTTTGGCCCCGGTCGGTATTCCGCGGTGGCTGTGGCGAGGTACGGATAGGCAGTCATGGAGCTGAAGGAATAAGTCCCTCTGTGTTAATAAACGTCCAGAGAAATATATATATAAATATGGCTGCCTCTCCTCTGTAGGGGCCCAGAATCCGTGCACCCGCTTCCTCCTCTGCTGTCTGAAATGCTGCTTCTGGTGTCTGGAGAAGTTCATCAAGTTCCTAAATCGAAACGCATATATTATGGTAGTACTGCGGCCCCTCGTGGCCCCCGCTTTGTGTCTGTCGCCCTCCGCCCCCGCTTTGTGTCTGTCTCCTCCGCCCCCGCTTTGTGTCTGTCGCCTCCGCCCCCGCTTTGTGTCTGTCGCCCCCGCCCCCTCTTTGTGTCTCTCCTCCTCCTCCTAAACTCATATACATATATATGTATGAAATAATACAGCCGCTGTGTAATAATGACGTGTGCGTGTGTATGTAAGTCTGTATGTATGTTCACACGCGTGTTCCAACCATTTCTTCCTCTCGTACAGATCGCGGTCTATGGGAAGAACTTCTGTGTTTCTGCTAAAAACGCCTTCAAGCTCCTGATGAGGAACATTGTGAGGTGAACATCCACGTGCTTTTTGTGAATCATTCTGAACATACGTGTAACCACGGTAACTGTATTTACCTAATGAGCATACCTGGGAACTTAACACACCCTGCCCATTTGCCCTTTAAATGGGGGTGTTTCCCGCCGGCGTTGGTGGGCAGTCCTGGCCGCATCCCACAAAGGAAGGCGCCGGGTAGCTGGAGCCAAGAAGTTCCCAGGGATGCTACTGAGAGAGTGGTAGATAAGTGGAACAGCCTCCCAGCGGAAGTGGTTAATACAGTGAGGGAATTTAAACATACTCGGCATAGGCATATAAGACAAGACCGAGGACTGAGTAAAGTTTTAGAAAAAGAGTAACAGCCGTATCGGTCCAAGAGAAATTGGATTCTGTCACTGAAGTTGCCTCCTCTCATTGGGGCAACATAGAAAAAGATTATACGAGCTTTCAGGACCTCAGAGGTCTCTTCTTCAGATGTAATGGATCTCGGTGTCCTCACGGCCCATGCAAGTGCATGCAGTCATTCTGTAACGTGTCACTCCGTTCTTTGGCGTGTTTGGTTCCTCGGCGGGGTAGTTTGAGGCGTTGTTGCCCCCGTGTCCTCACGTTCTGGGTGTCTCTGCAGGGTGGTGGTCCTGGATAAAGTCACCGATTTGCTCATATTCTTTGGGAAGCTGATCGTGGTTGGAGGAGTAGGTGAGAGGACCGCGCCGTGTATCTACCTTTTCTTCTTTGCCCCCCCCCCACCGTCTCTCTCGTGTCTTTCTTCTCATTCACAAAGCTCCTTTTCCCACTTTTTCCTCCCCATCGTCTCTTCTCCTCCTGTAACTCCTCGCCCTTTCCTCTCTGTTTCAGGAGTCCTGGCGTTTTTCTTCTTTTCTGGTCGCCTCCCGATTCCCAACGATGCCTTCAAGTCCCCGAGTCTGAATTATTACTGGATCCCCATTCTGGTGAGTGACGCCGCCGGACCTCTCACTCATCGGGGTGAAAAAACGAGTTTATATAGAATGTTGTGTGATAACATTCTCTTTTCTTCAATTTTCCCCACCAGACGGTGGTTTTTGGGTCATACATGATCGCACAGGGCTTCTTCAGCGTGTATAACATGTGCGTGGACACGCTGTTCCTCTGCTTTTGTGAGTATTATGTCATAGAGCCAGACCACAATATCACATGGTCCCTGCGCACGGGGGTCTCACTAGACTAGGAGAGAGATGCTCGAGAATGTGGTGGTATTATAGTATTCCTGATACGTAGGCCCTCCTTGGGACTTGCTGTGAGACTCGGGGCTGTACGCGGCGCTGACTCTCTTGTTTCCCTGCGCAGTGGAGGACTTGGAGCGGAACGACGGCTCGGCGGAGAAGCCGTACTATATGCCCAAGTCGCTGATGTCCATCCTGAACAAGAAGAACCGACCGCCCCAGTCCGAAGAGAAGAAGAAGAAGAGGAAGAAGAAATAGTGTCGTCCATTTTCCTACGACCTCACTTCCTGTCTGTCACCGTCACGCTAAGTCTGTGCTGACATGACTTCCTGTGTGATCAGACGTCATTTCGCTGCTGATTTTTACAAACGTCCGGATCATCCCCCGCCTCTATATATATATATAATATATAATTAATCCATACGGTATATATATATATATATATACACGGCAGAAGACGAGCTTCAAGCGTCAATCATTTCATATCTTTCACTTTTTTAAGTAGCGTGACTGAGCGAGAGGAATCGGGAACGCCGACAGAAGTGCCCTCTGTGACCTCACCGCCTCTTAGAATTCATTTCTATATGACCTCATCTGCCTTTTCTTCTCCCTTTGCCTTAATTTATGTTTCTGTAGTATGAAGTGACATCACGTTACGTGACATGATGTCATTCTTCTCCCGGGGGGGGGATTTTTAACCTCGCAAATAATCAGAGAACTTGGCCAAAGACGAGAAATCGGAAGGGGGCGGAGCTTGATTGAAGCGCACTTTACTGTGTATATAAAATGTGAATTTCTTACGGAACGCTGATTTAATGATAATAATTAATAATAATAATAATAAATAGTCCGTTTTTAAACCCATTAACCCCGTATACAAATCACGGTATACGCGACGAGTTTACGCCTGTATATACGTCTATTCTGTAAATTTGTGCATAGTTATACAGCATGAATGATATTTTCTATCCTAGATTAATAAACCGATTCGTTAAGGAAATCGTCTCGTTTCCTGCGTCGATCAGCTAAATTAATTTTATTAGCAAGAAGTTGATTTTTTTGGGGGCAATCGTAGGAAGAGTTAAGGTTACGAGACCTCAGGGGTCTCTTCTTCAGGCGAGGTCCTGCAAGCTTACTTAACTGTACATATTTACTTATGATGTCCTAGGTGAGTTACCATGGTTACCAATGAGGTCATAAACTGCTAAATGAGAGTTTTAAACAATGAAAGTGGAGCTTCTTTTAATTCAATTCACGGAATTCTCTATTTATACCAAAAAAAAAGTGTGCAGATTTAAGGAATTTGTGCTTAATAAAAAAAAAAAAAGTACAGAAGATACATTCTACGTACAGATTCCTCAGCTGCGGGCGGCGGGGAGTCCGTCGGAATAATAAATTAATTTCTAAAAACTAATATTTGTGGTTAAACGCAATACTTGAATAATTTGTAATAAACAGACTTTCCTCGTATTCCGTAAACCTTCCGAGCCGATGCTTTACGGCGATGCTAATGAAGTCCGTTCCTCCATAGACTTTCATTAGTCAGAGAGACTGGCTGGGTGATTAAGGCCGAGTCATTCTATGGCTCCCCACAGGCAGTTTGTTTTGTAGATCGGGGCTCAGATAACAGAGCGAGAACTCCATACAAACGCCCGCCTAAAAACATATTATGGGGTAAAAGAAGATTTTTCAGTCCGGCGCGAGGAATAACACGGAGGGAGATCCTTTAAACTTCCAACATTCCGAGAGATTCCGCACGGCCCTCTATTCACTAATATCCGCCAGCAAAATGAGTCACAAAACGTGGAAACGACGAGCGAGCGAGGATTATAGAAGCAGCCCGTCCGCAGCGTGTAAAGAATCAGTCGTTTATTCGCACAATAAGTTTATTTATATCATATATTTAATAGAGAATCTTATACCGCACCATCGTCCCAGTAACAGAGTATTAACGGCAGTCAGGCTCGGATAGCAGAAAGGACCCCGCTGCTGCTCTGGTTATGGCACTACGAGGGTACTGATATCCCCCCATTATGGCAGTAAATGGTACGATCCCCCTCTGATAATACCTCAGCAGTACCGATCCTCAGAGTATTAATTAGAATCACTTCTCCCCCGTTACCCTAACATTTTCTCACCACAGCGCAGGGCAATCATACTATAAATGAAGACCCCCAAGTACTAGTGACCTCAATTAACCCCGTATTAGCTGTAATTACCTCTTATTACCCTTGCGCATGGCAGTAGCAGAGTACTTTGTCATGCCGGTACTCCCTTACTCCTCGCCCGCAGGCAGCGATAGGCTCAGCTTTTATGAATTACTGACAAGGCCGTCACCGGACATCGAAAACAAAAGAATCAAAAAAAAGGCAGAAAAAATTCCTATAAAAAGTGCCAGCTGTCCTCTTTATGACATCATTGCTACGATTTGCATATGGGGCGGCGCAGCCGGGTCACAAACCGTTCGCACTGCTGGGGATAGAAAAAATGGAAATTTTTACTCACCGTAAATTCCTTTTTCCTTAATACAGTGGCAGTACGCTGGGTAATGTTCTTTTCTCGGGACAAGATCTAAAGAATGAAACAAACAATTAAGTGCCCCGGAACCCCTCCTCCTTACCCATAAAAACCAGGGCGAAACCGGAGGAAGACAGTAAGTAACAAGACAGACACCAAATCGCTTGCCAAACATAATTTATTATATAAGGGAGGGAAACTGGTACTGCCACTGTATTAAGGAAAAAGGAATTTACGGTGAGTAAAAATTTCCATTTTTCCCAACATACAGTGGCAGTACGCTGGGATGTAGCAAGATCCCAGAAATGGGGGGGCCATATCAGGAGACCACCGCCTGGAGCACCTTACGCCCAAAATCCGCCGCAGAGGAGGAAAAGATGTCTAGCCGATAATGGTGCACGAAAGTGGAAAACGAGGACCAGGTAGCAGCCCTACAAATGTCCTCAGGAGAAGCCGCAGCTTTTTCAGCCCAGGAGGCCGCCATAGCCCGAGTAGAATGTGCCCTGATGGGCCATTGTAGAGCGAGACCACTAGCGTGGTAAGCCATGCGGATGGCGTCCACCAGCCAACGAGAAATAGAAGCTTTAGAAACTGCTGACCCGGCCGACCGTCCAAAGTATTTGATGAAAAGCTGGTCTGAAGAACGGATGGAGGAGGTACGAGCAATATAAATTTCCAAAGCTCTCTTGACATCTAACGTGTGCCAAATCAATTCATCCGGAGAGGAAGGACACGGAAAAAAAGTAGGAAGGACCAAGGGCTGACAAATACTGGACCGGGAAATGACCTTAGGAAGAAAAGAAGGCTTAACATGGAGAACAACTTTATCTTCATGAAAAATCGTAAACTCCGGAGAGGATGAAAGCGCCTGGATTTCCCCAACTCTCCTAGCCGATGTAATAGCCACTAAAAAAACTGTTTTCAGCGACAGAAACTTCATGGATACCTCCTCCAGAGGTTCAAAGGGAGCTGAACACAATGCTCGAAGTACAATGGCAAGATCCCACGATGGAAACAAGGACCTCCTAGGAGGACGGCGAATAGTAGCGGCCTTAAAAAAACGTCTAATAAGCACGTGAGAGGCCAGATCTGAAAGAAAAAAATGACTAAGGGCCGAGATCTGCCCTTTAAGGGTCGAGACACTAAGGCCCAAAGTCAAACCTTCCTGTAAGAAAGAAATGACGGAATTGATGGCAGGAGGAAAAATGGGAATGTGCCTAGTGGTGCACCATCGAAGGAACTTGGTCCATACCCGAAAATAAATCTTGGACGTCGAACTCCGGACAGAAGTTAACAGAAAGTCTGCGACGTCCTCGTCCAAACCCTGGTCACTCAAGATCAGCCTTGCAACAGCCAGGCTGTCAAACGGAACATCTGAAGAAGTTCCAGGCGAAGGTCGACGTTCTCGAGAAGATGTGGAGAAATCGGCAGCTCCCAAAAGGTGATGGTCAACTGCCGGAGGAGGACAAACCAACCCCTGTTGGGCCAGTATGGAAGGATGGCCAAGACCCTGGCTTTGTCGTGTCGGATTTTCAGCAGAACTCGAGGAATCAATGCCACCGGCGGGAAGATGTAGGCTAACCGGAAATTCCACACCATGGAAAGACCGTCCAAAAAGTGCGGAAGATCCCATCGGTTGAGGGACGCGAATACCGGGACCTTGCGGTTCTTGCGAGTCGCCATCAAATCCACTTCCGGAAGACCGAAGCGTGACACCAGAGTGGAGAAGGTTTGAGGGGTCAAAGACCATTCTGTCTGTGACCATCTTGCTCTGCTTAAATCGTCCGCGATTAAATTGTAGCGACCTCTGATGTGCGTTGCCGAAATGTCCGTTAAATGAAGTTGGGCCCACTCCATAATAACTGCGCACAGGATCTGAAGACTCCGGATCCGCGTGCCGCCCTGCTTGTTGATATATGCGACGGCCGCTGCGTTGTCTGATTGGATCTTGACAGCTTGACCCTCTATCAACGAACTGAAGGCCAGGAGAGCCTGAAGAATTGCTTTTAGCTCTAGGAAATTTGAAGAGCGGACAGCATCTACTGGAGCCCAATCTCCTCTTCGAAAAAGGGAGCCCACATGGGCTCCCCATCCTCGGGCGGAGGCATCCGTGGTGATAATAATCCAATTTCTGGGACAGAAAGAGAGTCCTCTGGCGAGATGGGACGACTGCTTCCACCAATTCAACTGGGAGAGAACCTGGCTGCTTATAGCGAAGGATGTTTCCAGATCTTCTTCTTGCCTGGACCAGTTTGAGAGGATCTGCCATTGCAAGGGACGAAGTTGACACCTTGCCCAAGGAACCGCCGGGATGGCAGAGGTGAGAAGACCCAGAATGCTCATAGCCTTCCTGACAGAGCAAATTGGATTTCTTTGCAGCGACGAGATCTCTTGTTTTATCTTGAGGCGCTTGGAACGCGGAAGATAAACGCAAAGGGACATTGAGTCCACCAAAAACCCCAGAAAAAGCGTCCTGGAAGAGGGAATGAGGCAAGATTTTTTCTTGTTGATTAACCATCCGTGGATTTCCAGAAACTTCATAGTAACGGAAAGGTCTGACAAAAGCTTCTCCCGGGAGGCCGCCATGATCAGCCAATCGTCCAGGTAAGGAATTATCGAGATACCTTGTTCTCTGAGATGAGCCGTCAATGGACAAAGGATCTTTGTAAAAACTCTTGGGGCTGATGCTAGACCGAAAGGAAGGGCCTTGAACTGGAAATGATGCACCCTGTGATTGACGCGCAAAGCAAACCTCAGAAACTTTCTGGACGCTTCGGCAATCGGTACATGAAGATAAGCGTCTTTCAGGTCTAAGGTGACCATCAAATCTCCCTTCTTTAGCACCTGAGTGACTGAGGTGATATTCTCCATCCGGAAATGCTGGTAGGGGATACAGCGGTTTACTGACTTCAGGTCTAGAACCGGACGAAAGGAGCCATCCGGCTTTGGTACCAGAAACAACCGGGAATACACTCCTTGAAATCTTTGGTGAACGGGCACCGTCTCTATCACCGCTTTTCCCAGAAGCTTCATGCTTTCGGAAAAGAGAGACAAATTTTTTCGTTCTAAAGGGTAGGACGAAATCAGGAAGTGGTGGACCGGAGGCCGAAAGAACTCTATCCTGTAACCTTCCGAAATAATTTGACGAACCCACGGATTTTGCGTGGTCTGTTCCCAGGATAGGCTGAAGTGACGAAGACGTCCTCCCACCTTGCAGTCAGAACTTTCTTTTATCCTGCTTTTTCGGCCGATCTTGGAATTTTTTATCTCCAAATGGCCCACGAAAATTCTGAGATCTGGAGGATTGGAAGACGGGTCTCGGGTTCCTATAAGGATATCTACGGTTCCACCTTGGCCTACGATCCTGAGGCAAAGCTCTTTTAGTATCTGAAATCTGTTTAATAAGATCCTCCAACGGAGCACCAAACAACTTCTTACCCTCTAAAGGTAAGTCACAAAGCGCAGATTTAGAAGCTGAATCCGCCGTCCAGGACCGTAACCAAATGGCCCTGCGTGATACAGATGACAAGGCCATGTTCTTGGCTGATAGCTTAAGAGATTCCTGCGCTGAATCCACAAAAAAATCGTTGGAAAGCCTTAAATTCTTCAACAGCTTAGTAATCTCTGAATCAGCATCATCAGCAAGACGATCCTGCAAAAGTTGAAGCCACATGTGCTGGGCCCTAGCCACTGCAGCACTAGACACTGCCACCTTGCATTGAGCTCCTGCCGCCTGGAACACCCGCCTGCAAGAAGTCTCCGCTCTCCTGTCCATAGGGTCTTTGAGCCCGGACACTTCACCGATGGGGAGAGTAGTCTTTTTGGAGAGCTGGGCCACCTGTACGTCCACTTTGGGGGGATCTTCCCAAGAATATTCCCCTTGAAGCTTGAACAACTGCTTAAAGCGTTTAGAAATGAAGGCTCTTTTTTCAGGGTGCTTCCATTCCCTGGCGATAAGGTCATCCACTTTAGGGAGTACCGGAAAACCTTTAACCTTCCCCACATCTCCTACTAGGAGCATACGAGTCACCTCCTTGGTGAACTTACGGAGATCCTGGGAGGGGAAAACCATCTCTTCCTCTGAACTATCACTAGAAGAACTAGAGGACCGGGAGACCTCACCCGAGGAAAGGTCTGAATGAGATGAAGACCTGGATCTCTTGCGTTTGTGCGTGGAATCCAACTTGACTCTCTCCTGAGATTGAGCTGCCGAGAATTGAAATGCCTCAAAAGTTTGAGCTAAATTTTCCTGGAACCACCCGAGGAAGGATTGAAGGTCTTTGCGCTTTTCAGCAGCAAGCTGTTCAGCAGAGCAGGCATTGCACACCTTTTTCCTGCAGCCATCAGGCAGTGGAGTAGCACATTCAGCACAAGACAAATGCTTAGCTTTGGAAGTGGCCTTTTTGGGAGCGGAAGGAGGTCTTTTATCCTTATCCGGATTTTCTGACGGTAACGGACTAGACATCTGAAGAAAAATAAAAATATTTTATATTAAAAGTTTTTTTTTTTTTTTTTTTTTTTTTTTTTTTTTTTTTTTTTTTTTTTTTTTTTTTTTTTTTTAGGAGGGAAGAGGATAGGAAAGAGTCAAGATAAAGAAAATATCTTACCCTAACCTCCTCTGAACCGTGTGGGGGGGCTGGTGACACGGCTGCACTGTACTGACGAAAGCTCCAGCAGTCAGACAGGCAAAGCGCTTAAATGCAATTTTAAAATTGCCGCCCTCCGGAAGATCCGATTCGCGCATGCTCAGTAGCGCGATCGGATCTTCAGTGGAACGCAACGACACCCGGGCGTGCGTTCCACCCAAACCGCGCATGCTCCCACTTCCTTGCTCAGATAAGGAAGACGCCATTACATCCTCCGTAACGCGGACCGCTACGGAGGGAAGCCTCTCTCTGCTCACCACCCGGGGAGCAATCGGAGGCAACGGAGACCCCCAGGCAGCAACCCGTGTGCCTCACCAGCTGCCGGACTCCTGTCCGGATAGATGAAACACCCGTCCGGACCGACGAAAGACCTGTCCGTCCCTGCAAGGGACAAGAAAAGAACTGTCTTCCTCCGGTTTCGCCCTGGTTTTTATGGGTAAGGAGGAGGGGTTCCGGGGCACTTAATTGTTTGTTTCATTCTTTAGATCTTGTCCCGAGAAAAGAACATTACCCAGCGTACTGCCACTGTATGTTGGGAAAATAGACGCTCCTTCCTGAAACTCCGTGCCGACGACCGCATCATATAATAAAATATATATTAACTCTACATTCTCCCTCCGGAACAAAATATATTAATCATCGTATATACTATACAGCTGGCACACGGATAGTACAGCACCGTGACGTCGCTGGTCATTGTGGGACAATTCCCCCTGGCGACCCAACAAGTAATCTTTCTCACCCTACCCTGGCATGTATTGCACCCGGCTGACCCAACCCCTAAACCCCCCCCGCATAGGCTCAGAAACGGATTATTAAGTAAATTTGCATAGAAAGAGACGCAGCGATCCCGCCGGTCTCATGATCCCCGACCCCAACATGTAAACATATCCCGGAGCCCTGTGAATGCCGGCCACTCCCTCACAGCGTCTCATTCCCCCGCCTTCGCTCAGCTGCTCCCTCACAGCGTGTCTCTCATTCCTCCGCCTTCGCTCAGCCGCACCATCACAGCGTGTCTCTCATTCCTCCGTCTTCCCTCAGCCGCTCCTGCAGTTTGATGAGGGTTTCATCTCGGCTTCGAGCTTCTTGGAGCAGCTTCTACGAGAGAAAGAAAGGACAGGGGCCGTTACGAGGGCCTAACGCTCGCCGGCTTACAATCTAACACTTTAGTCTGGGATTAGAGTGCTACCCTGATCCTCATTGAAAGGAAAGGGTTATGTGGAATGAAGACACTGAACGGAGTGACAGAAGGGTTAATGGATCACATTATTATAGTTAGCGTGGCCTGATACGTGTAGTTATTTAAGCCAGGCATGATAAGGGTTAATGGATCACTGGTCTGGGAAAGGTTAAAGGGATGACATGGGTTACCTGCGTGGCCTGGTCTCTTTCCCTGGCGATTCCATGCAGTTGGAGCAGTTCCGTGTGAGCTTCATGCATGTCGCTAGCGTGTTTCTGCTTCTCGGCTCTCAGCTCAGCCTCCCGATCCCGCAGAGCGTCGCGCAGCTTCTTCTGCTCCCCTTCCCCGGCCTGGAGACGCTGCTTGCAATGCTGGAGCTGTGCCTTTAAGAGAACGAGACAACACGGCGTTACACACGCGTGTCACGTGACGCCACCGACGTGTTCCACGCCTTAAATCCACCTATATGAGAAGTGTTCACTTTAACATGTATCTGTGCACAGACATATATATTATATATATAAAATCACTCTACATGGCATTTAAAGCTGTACGCGCATGTTTCTCTTCTCGCCTAGTATCCGTTTTTGTTTTTTCGAACCGGAGTGGGAAATATTAAAAGGGAGGGAAGTGCAGACGGGTGCCCGCTGTGCCCAAACCTTTACGGACCCTGTGAAATCATCACGACCCTCGGGCAGCCGCTCGGTGAACTAACCTCAAGTTTATTTTATAGGCTGGAGACAACTTAACCCCTTAATGACAAAGCCCATACAGGTACGGGCTCAAAATGCATTGTTTTCAATGGGTTTAGGGACCGCCCATTGTCCTTAAGGGGTTAAGGATGCACTTAGAGAGTCTGCTGCACCCGCCATATACAACAATAATAAGAGCAATAAATAACGTAGCGGACGTATACGGTCACCCCTATCCTTTACTGACATCTAGAGGACAGAGTCGGTACTGCATGAACTTTAATATTTACCCAGCGGTCACGATTCAGGGCTTCCAATCCCGATACGAGTTGGGACGGACGTTCCGCTCTCACCTGCAGCAGGGTCTGGCTCTCGTTGAGGGCATTCAGCAGATCGCGGATGTCCTCCTGATGCTGGACGCTCTGTCTCTGATTGTTTGCCTGGGCCTGGGACAGGAGGCGACTCTTCTCCTGCAGCTGGGTGATGAGGGGTCCGGGCGATGAGACTCCGGGGATGGATCCGCTCAGATCGTCCAAGCCCTGGGAGAGGAGCGAGTCTGCGAGGGCCTGGGGAAAGAATAGGAGGGAGAGGTGGAACGACCCGGAGGAGGTCAGATAGGGGTTGATCGCTTTTGCTGCACGTCCTCGGGACACGCTTCATGCCTGCGCGGGCCTCACCTCTACATCCTGGTTGCTGCTGCTCAGCACCCCCTGCATGGCGGCGATCAGCGCGTCCTTCTCCCGCAGCGCAGAGAGACGCAGAGCATCCTGAGAAGCCGCGGTCCGCACGGCCGAGTCCAGCGCAACTTCCAGCTGCCGGATCGTGAAGTCCTTCTCCCCCAGGAGGTCGCGCAGAGCCTGGGGACGATAGACGAGGGGGATGGAGATCACCACCAGCCTCTCTGCTATTACAGTACAGCAGACCCCCAATATCCAGCCCCCTATCTGCACTCCACCTCCCCATGGAAGCAGAAGCCGACCCTCTTTTCCTGATTTACCGCCAGAAGTCCCTCTCTGCTGCCCACGCGCAGCACTCACCGCGATGGTGTCCTGGTTTTCGCGCAGGACTCGGCTCAGTCGCTCCAGATCTTCTCGGCTCCGGTCCAGTTCCAGCTGCAGACGCTTCGCCTCGGCCGCTCTTCGCTGATCGCTCTCTTCCAGCTCTCTCCACGCTCTCTAATAAACGCGAACGAGACTACACTAACATCATGCGCGATCGGAGACGATCCAGTGACGTCGCAATCTCATCGTCTTTACCTTCAACTCCTGTTCTTGGTCCCGTATCTTCTCAACAAAGGTCATCACGGACCGGCCAGAGGGGTCAGAGGTCACCGGCAGGGAGAGCAGCAAAGTCAGGCAATTCTAGAAGCGGAACACGAGCGATAAATGAATCAACGGACATATCCTCAGAAATCAGACTTTCCGGGTTACTGTAAATACAAACCTCTAAGGCCTCCTCCTTGGAAGTCAAGCTTTTGGTCAGAACCCTCACCAGATCCGGCCGCTCCTCGAGCTGCTCCTACAAGACGGAAGAGAGATTATAGCCCAGGCGCTCCGTTTACACGGGGAACACATTTAGAGCCATTACTGTACCGAGGGACCCGGAATACGGGCCGACAGACACACGAGATCGAGCCGTCGGGGAGGAATTACCTTTCCTACACCGGCGTCATTGTTTCCTTGGGCGGTCTGGAGTTGAGTTTGTAGCAGATTGAACGCGTCCTTGATCCAGAGGGAGCGAGCGACTTGTGTCTGGAGGACCTGAGAGAAGCATTCGTAAGGCACCGGGAGATACTGGAGAGGAACGGGCGGCGGGGAGGAGAATGGGGGAAGGGAGACAGGAGCGGGGTGGGAAAGAAGGGAGAAGAATTTGTTGAGTGAGAGTTACGAGGTGACCACGGGGCAATCTTTTGAGTTAGTTGGTGGCCATGGGGCAATCTTTTGAGTTAGTTGGTGGCCATGGGGCAATCTGTTGAGTTATGAGGTGGCCATGGGGCGAGAGGAATGGTGGCAGAAGAGAAAACATGCGCAGATGACAGAAGACTCACCTCAGACCCGATGCCCAGGTACGTGTCCCAATCGTCTTCCACCTCCAGAGGAGCTTCCAGTGGCCTCTGCGCTGCCTCCTCTCTTCTTCCGTCTCCTGCCCCCGCCGGCCGCGGCCCTCTTCTCCGCACGGGGATCTTGCTGAGGGCCGGACTCGTCACAGGGCAGGACTTTATCTCCTTCAAGATCTTCAGCGCCTCCCCGGCCAAGGAAGCGGCAGCGGGCGGAGGAGACGCGACGGGCGAGGAGGACTCCCAGAACACCCCGGCTTCTTCGTCTTCTTCTCCTGCGGTGGACAGAGCTTCCAGAGAAGACGTGGAGAAGGACAGGAGGGACCCCCGACTGCTGCCGCCAACAAAACTCCCCAGAGATCTGCTCCGGAGCAGGCGCTCGCTGCCGCACTCCCCTCCGTCCCCCCGGCTCCGTCTCTTCTGCCGAGGCACGGTGCAGACGGTCTCGTAATTGGCATCGGGAACTCTCCAGGACGAGCAGGAGACGCACTTATCCCCCTTGGCGCATCGCGGACAGCGCTCGGCCCGCTCTTCCCACCAGCTCTCGTGCTCCCACTGCGACCGGTCCTGATCCAGAAGCTGCTGGTAGGATTTGGAGGGCGTCCCGGAGGAGAGCGACCCGAAGGAGCCATGGAAAGAGCCGTGACGGCCCGGAAAAGGGGAGCTGGGGCTGGAGTTCTGGTAGCCAGGAGACCCGCGTGGCCCCGCCGTACGCAGATCGTGGTAGGAACCGTACCTGGGCGTCCGGCACTCCTGGTAATCCGGAAGCGGGAGGTTCCAGGCCTTGGCGTGGATCCTGCGCAGGGTGAAGGAGAGCTTTTCCTTCTCGGAGAGGAGGCGAGCGGAGCGCTGGTCGTGCAGCTCGCGCATGCGAGACATCACCAGGTCATAGCGGAGGTAGACGTTGAGAGAGTGGCAGCACTTGCCGCAGAGGAACTCGCAGTCTTCCGGCCTCCACGGGCCCCGGCCGGATCTCGGGGAGGCCCCCGGCTGGGCTCGCCCCACGGGAGAGCCGAAGACGTGAGAGTACAAGGCGGGAAGGGTTCCAGAGCCGCCGAAAAGCCACTTCCGGCGAGAACCGCGGAGGGGAGCGGAGCAGAGACGGCACAGGTCGGCCATGGCTGTCGGGAGAGAGAGAGAAGCGTCGGAGATTAGAGCGCAGCGAGCGGAGGGGCCACAGAAATATCCAAAACACTAGGAATCGCCCCGTTCCGATCGCTCGGTATTTGTCTCTGGAAGGTTTCCAGCGGTTCTGGATTTGGAGAGCATCACGGTTCGGGTTAGCGACTATTTATTGTATGAGCTGTTGCCGTGACGCCTCTGTTATGTATTTTATAATTAATTACGTTTATGGTTCTGGTTGTCTTTTTTGTGATCCCTGATCTAGAGCTTCGCATTTCAGAAGCAGCCTGGATCTGATCCAGAATTAGCAGCGCTTTCAGGATCCTGACCTGTAGAAGGTTACGATGAGTTACCGGTTCTGGACTCGACTAAGAACCCACTGATCCCTCGTCTGACAATGATTCTGGACCCTGGTTCTGGATTAGAAAGGAATTACGGGTCTTGAGCGGTTAATGGTTCTGGATTTACAGACCGTTCCCGGAGTCTGATCCGGGTGAGGATTCCGGATTCACAGACCGGTCCCGGAGCCTGACCCGGCACGGGTTCCGGATTCACAGACCGGTCCCGGAGCCTGACCCGGCACGGGTTCCGGATTCACAGACCGGTCCCGGAGCCTGACCCAGGTGAGGGTTCCGGATTCACAGACCGGTCCCGGAGCCTGACCCAGGTGAGGGTTCCGGATTCACAGACCGTCCCCGGAGCCTGACCAGGCACGGGTTCCGGATTCACAGACCGTCCCCGGAGCCTGACCCGGCACGGGTTCCGGATTCACAGACCGCTCCCGGAGCCTGACCCGGCACGGGTTCCGGATTCACAGACCGCTCCCGGAGCCTGACCCGGCACGGGTTCCGGATTCACAGACCGCTCCCGGAGCCTGACCCGGCACGGGTTCCGGATTCACAGACCGCTCCCGGAGCCTGACCCGGCACGGGTTCCGGATTCACAGACCGCTCCCGGAGCCTGACCCGGCACGGGTTCCGGATTCACAGACCGCTCCCGGAGCCTGACCCGGCACGGGTTCCGGATTCACAGACCGCTCCCGGAGCCTGACCCAGGTGAGGGTTCCGGATTCACAGACCGGAGTCTGACCCGGGTGAGGGTTCCGGATTCACAGACCGCTCCCGGAGCCTGACCCGGCACGGGTTCTGGATTCACAGACCGCTCCCGGAGCCTGTTAGTCCAATAAAAAAAGGTATTACAAGATTCTGCGACATTCTGATTTTTGCATTCCTATACACTGTACTAATACCCCAAACTACAGAAAATCATTAATAGATCCAGATCTGTCACGTGATCTTTGAAGCCGTGTTAGAAGCAGATTTATATTCTGGATCCTGCAGACTCTTCTCTGACTGAAGCTCTGATCCTCATAACTGCCACCCGGCCCGCGGGTCTGCCGGTTGTTGCCCCCTCGGGGGGTGTTACACACCGGTCTCTCTCTCCTGTCACTTCCCTGATCCCGGCTTCCTGTCCTGCCCCTAACTCTGCCCCCTACATCGCTCCATGTCACTCATCTACCTGCCCCACATCCGCCCCTCCCCCACCTGTTACCCCACAAACTTCTCACTCTCCAGTAACCCCTTCCCTGCCAGGGACTCCCGAGGGGACAGTCCCGCCAGCTCACCCGATCCCTCCCGGGAGATAGTCCCGCCAGCTCACCCGATCCCTTCCGGGAGATAGTCCCGCCAGCTCACCCGATCCCTCCCGGGAGGCAGTCCTGCCAGCTCACCCGATCCCCCGGGCAGGCAGTCCTGCCACCTCACCCGATTCCAGGGGCAGGAAGTTACGCCAGCTCACCCGATCCCCCAGGCAGGCAGTCCTGCCACCTCACCCGATCCCCCCGGGCAGGCAGTCCTGCCACCTCACCCGATCCCCCCCGGGCAGGCAGTCCTGCCACCTCACCCGATCCCCCCCGGGCAGGCAGTCCTGCCACCTCACCCGATCCCCCCCGGGCAGGCAGTCCTGCCACCTCACCCGATCCCCCCGGGCAGGCAGTCCCGCCAGCTCACCTCTCTCCAGGAAGCGGAGCTCCTGCTGATCCCGGAGGGAGGGGCAGAGGTGTGAGTGGCAAATATACCTGAGCGGGGTTAACCCCCTCCCTCCCGCACGGCATCAAGCTGCAGGGGTTCCGCGGGATAGACATACTGGGGAATCCCACGCGTTATACGGAGGGGCTGAGAGTGCAGGGGCTCAGGCATAGAACGGGTTAATCATGTTTTACAGGTAGACGCGGTTGAGGGTTGTGAAGTACTAAACATTTTAACTGTGACGTGCTGCAGGCTCTCAGGGGTTAACTGTGGAGTATTAAAGATTGCTTGTGGTGAACATCATGCGGCTCCGCAGGGTCTCTGGCACGTCATGGGTTAATTGTAGCATTCTGTGCTCTCTCTCAGACCCGGCTCACACGCTTGTGTACCAGGCGAGTCTTGTGCAGACTTGGTATAATCCATTAGTACCCCTCAGGTGTGAATGGTTTAACCCATACCTGATATATCACCTTGCATCGCGTGCCTTCAGATCCCAGCAGCTGGCTCTGCCGGGCGATCAATCAATGTGCACCCGACACCCCTAATAAATACCCCAATACTCCTAGATACCCTAATACCCCCCTATACCCCTAATAAATACCCCGATACCCCTAGATACCCTAATACCCCCCATACCCCTAATAAATACCCCGATACCCAAATACCCCCCCTGTACCCCTAATAAATACCATGATACCCCAATAACCCTAGATACCCTAATACCTCTAGTAAATACCCCGATACCCCCAATACGCCTAAACTCGCTCTGGTTACTCTCTCCGCACTCCCAACCGTCTGATTCCGATGGGAACCTTTAAACACGGGCAGGGATTTCACAGAGTACCGGAGGGGAGTTTATTCCAGAGGAGGAGAAACTTTACAACCAGAGACCGGAATCTAACCCCAGACGGTCCGAGGCTGAGACGGAATGGAAGGAAGTTTCACTTTACTGAGAAGGTGGCAGATAAGCAGAACAGTCTCCCAGCAGAGGTGGTAGAGGGTAATACAGTGAGGGTATTAAACATGCATGGGATAGACATACGGCTCCTGAATCTAAGACGAGACTAACGACTGATTAAGGTTTGAGTCTTTACAGCAGGAGAAACGGGCGACTAGACGGGGGCCGGATGGGGCCAATCTGCTGGCGGGTTTCATTTCAAATGAATGCCCTCTGGCCACCGTTTCCGTGGTTCCGGATTCACAGCACGCGCTGGCCTCTCGTGATGCGTTCTCCGGCTCTGTATTTTCAGACGTTCTCTAGTCCCGGAACCCGCGGGGCGTTCTAGATCAGCGCAGCTCAAGTTCCGGATTCTCACGGGTTTAAAATCCAGAATTAATGCAGAAATGTTTTTATTAAACACAACACCAATAAAAAACACTCATAACAGCGACACAGCGGGCAGTATGACATCACTAACGCAGCATGACATCATGAACGCCATCCTTCACTTCAGTGAGCGTCAGCTCTTGTGCCTTTGAGGAATGACCGTGACGTAGAAGTACCCCGCGGTACCGACTCGTTCAGGGCCGTTAAAAAGGGTTCCGTTAAAAACCGCTACGTGCTTGCGGCTGGGAGGGGTAAATTCCTTGCTGGGGGGCAGAGAGGGGATACTTCATACCCCCCACTAGCAGCCGGGGGCAGAACGATCGGCTTCTCCGTATTAGAACGTTAATGTTGGGGGTAAAACAGCCGCTAGATGCCCCCTAAAGTGACAGCGTGGAGATTTACCCCCCGCGTCGCGCTGAAGGGCAGAGGTAGAAGTTCCCGATCCGTTACTATGACATCACATACATGTACCTCGTCCACACGGTAAAAGGGGTGCTCGGCGGGTACCCCGCTATCGGCAGTAACGCCCCGTCTGGGGGCAAACGTTCCCGAAAGTCTTCTTTAAAATGATTTGAAATGCATTCCAAGCCGGGGTGGAGAACAGAGACGTGGCCCCCGGCGACGGGGTGGAGAACAGACGTGGCCCCCGGCGACGGGGTGGAGAACAGAGACGTGGCCCCCAGCGACGGGGTGGAGAACAGAGACGTGGCCCCCAGCGACGGGGTGGAGAACAGAGACGTGGCCCCCAGCGACGGGATGGAGAAGCTTCGCGGGAGGGGGCATCGAGGAGGAGCGCTGGGGCAGTAGGGGGCATTGAGGGTATGGGTGCTGTGCGTTAACCCTCGCCTCCCCGCCGCCCCCTGCTTTAAGTCAGCCATTTCTCGATGCACTCCTTGAACACGGTTTGGTTGGAGTGCCACATGGTGTGTAAGACCCCGGGCACCGAGTACACGGCGACGGCCCCTCTGCGATCCAGCGAGCGGAGTCCGAACGTGTCCTGCCGATAAACCTGCGGGGGAGACGGAGACGTTACACGGGGGGTACAGGAAGTGGCTTTTACAACTTCCTGTCTGGCAAAAATGGAGGGCAATCAGCAAGAAGTGGCACAGAATGATCGGGGAGGAATAGGGGCGCGGCCGTTACTCACCATCTGCTGCTTCATCTCCAGAATGGTCTCATTTTCATCATAGAACCCAAAGTGACTGAAAAAGAGATTTATCAATCAGCGGGTTTTACGGGGAAGCATTAAAGCGGCGCACGCTGCGCCCATTCCCCACCCACTTTACCCCGTCACTCCACCCACTGGCTGAGACCAGCCGTGCCCCTTCACTAAGCCGCTCCCCTGTAAGAGAACTAGCTAGCTTTCCCTGCTTGAGAACAGGTAGAACAGTTAAACTCATCACCCCCCCCCCCAGGCGTTATAGCGGTGCGCCTGTTTTATAAGCGCCCCCCTCCACCATCACACCTACTTCTTACATACCTCGACTGCCAAGGAGTGATGACCCCGTCATCCGGACCCCCGATAAGCACCATTCTGCGCAGGCGCAGGAAATTCTTCTTCCAGTCTGGTGGAGTACAGAGAAAGATGCTCGGTGTGAGTGGTAGATAAGCAGAACTGCCTTCCAGCAGAAGTGGTAGAGGCTAATAACATATTCCCTGCGGGTTGGGACAGGTGACTCACTCTCATTCGCTTTAAAAGAACAACATGTGCCCATAAATCAAAACAAAATATACCTTCAGGGGGGGAGCTTTAAGTGGGCGGGGCTGTATGGATCAGCCAATAGAGGCGCAGCTCTCACCAAAACAAAAGCCTGCAATGCCAAACAGAACACCCCGTCTGACCTCAAGCCCGACGTGTCACCCGCTGTGGCATATATTTTAGTTCCGCAGGTACACCGCCCTGACGGGGGATCGGGGCGAGGAGCCGGGGGGGGCATAATCGGGGCGAGGAGCCGGGGGGGATAATCGGGGCGAGGAGCCGGGGGGGGGATAATCGGGGCGAGGAGCCGGGGGGGGGATAATCGGGACGAGGAGCGGGGGGGGGATAATCGGGACGAGGAGCGGGGGGGGGGGAGCCGGAGCGGGGGGGGGGGTTGTTGGGGACCGGGGCGAGGAGCCGGGGGGGGGAGGTGTACCGGGGCAGGGTTCTATTACCTGTCGCGTTGGGCTGCGGCCGCTCCGAGTTGAGGGCTGCGAGAAAGTCGCTCACGTTCACGTAAATGTCGTGGTGATGCGGATCTGCGCAGGAACATTTCACGTTAGAACATTTACACCAAACCTAAGGAACTTTTACTTTACTGAGGGGGTAGTGGATACGTGGAACAGCCTCCAAGCTGAAGCGGTAGCGAGTAATACAGCGGGGGAATGTAAACATGCATGGGACAGGCATACGGCTCCTGATTCTAAGAGGAGGCCAGCGATTGGACGGGCAGGCTCTAGGTGTCTCTTTTAACCCTTTGCACGTCTTACCGTTCCAGAAGTTGCAGATGGAGAAGGTCTGCCCAAACTGCGTGTAACACAGCCGGTAGAGATTGGATTTCATGTACTTCGGGAACAGGTAGCGCAGGTAATCCGTGTCTAAGGGAGAGATAATGTCATTATCGCCATCGAGCCGTTTATATTGCGCCGTCATATTGCGCCGTCATATTGCGCAGTGCTGTACAACAAGTAAACAGCACATACCGAGCAGCGACTCCCCGCACACTGGGGGGGACACGGCAAAAATGTCATAATATTAGCATTTAAAAAAAAGAAAAATCATCAAGGATTCGGAGGCGCCGTCGGTCATGTGACATTTGGGGGACTTTCTCTGCTCTGACACCACACTGACCTCACGCTTTATGGCGATGCTAATAAAGTCCTGTATTCCCAGCGCAGTCCTTTCAAGGTCTTTACATGTTGGTTTACTTTATACTCGTCCTGGAGGTCTGAGAGGCGTGTCCGATTGTTTGATTTTACTGAGAGGGTGGTAGATGGACAGAACAGCCTCCCAGCAGAAGTGGTAGAGGGTAATACAGTGAGGGGATTAAACATGCATGGGATAGACATACGGCTCCTGAATCTAAGACGAGACCAACGACTGATTCAGGCTTGAGTCTTTACAGCAGGAGAAATGGGCGACTAGACGGGGGACGAATGGGGGCCGATCTGCCGGCAGTTTTTTGCCCGCCAGTGGATTGATAATAATAATAATGGACTCAGCGCTCCTGCAGTATACATCACGGCCCCTCGTTTGTACACACGCTGTGCAGCGCCGCAGAATATGATGGCGCTATATAAAATATTATTATTAATACACCCCGGCTTGTCCCGGGTCACCTCGGGATAATTACGGCGGTTATTGGCTCGGCGGCCGCGTGATGCTGCTGTCGGAGGGGGAGGGGAGGACGGAGCGTCTCATGACGGGAGGAATCAGATTATTATAACGGGTATCATGAGCCGCGCGTTACCAGCTGATCCCGATCAATCGCTAATTAAAGGCACGGTAACCGCGTCAAAGAAACTCCGTGCTGGAAAAACACCCTACCAGCCCTGCTGGCTAGCGGATCACTTACACAGGATACGACGGCAGATCGGGCCCATCGGCAAATCTACCCTGCTGTAAAGACTCAAACCTTAATCAGTCGTTGGTCTCGTCTTAGATTCAGGAGCCGTATGTCTATCCCATGCATGTTTAATACCCTCACTGTATTACCCTCTACCACTTCTGCTGGGAGGCTGCTCTACCTATCTACCACTCTCAATACAAAGTAAAATCCGCATCTAGGTATTGTGGCGCAGGGTGGGTTACGCGAGTCCCTTGCAGTCTCCTAAAGGTCTCCTTAAAAATCTTCGCTGGACCTGAAAGCGACATTCATTACGCCCCACAAAGTACTATTTTTGTTGGCTGAGCTCTGAAATGTTTACCATTCCATGAGATATTCAAGAAAAATAAAGCTTGTGGAAACCAGTTGTGGCAATTAATTCAACCTTCGATGTCTCTTATTGTAATGCAAAATAGCTGGGGGGGGGATTCAGCCCCCCCAACATCTACAAAAAAGACAGCATAAAAATTTAAAGGGACCCCCCAGCTGTCGTATGCATTAAAGTGTGATGGCGGCACTGCCCCTTTAATAGCGCTTTATGTAGAATAAAATGAGGGGCAGTTACAGATATAACGGCCTATCACCCTCAGCCGTGGGCTGCCCTTAATCAAACCGGTTATAATTAACACGTCACACTAGAACAAGAGACCGTCATCCAACACTAGAGGGCCGGAGGCTTAGACGGAATGGAAGGAAGTTTTACTTTACTGAGAGGGTGGTGGATAAGAGGAACAGCCTCCCAGCAGAGGTGGTAGAGGGTAATACAGTGAGGGTATTAAACATGCATGGGATAGGCATATGGCTCCTAAATCGTCGAGACCGACGACTGATTAAGGTCTGAGTGATCAGCTGTCACATTCTATGCTTCTGACATGCGCACGGATATTAGTATATATATATATATATATATATATTAATAACCAGTTTGCTTCTGTCTCCTGATTGGCTGCTCGAAAAACATTTGAAAATATCTAGCATTAAAAATAATAATAAATATATATATATATATAAATAAAAAATATCTAAACAGAAATGGATAATAAACTTATATGTCATTTATTATTTAACCAATTCTATATGATAATTAAAAAAAAAAAAAAAAAAGCTTTGGTCCTATTATTAAATGAATATTATCTGTTATGAAATTATTAAATTCTTTTAAAAAAAAATTAAGTAAACAAATCTTGAAAAAAATAATTGCATTACAAATTAGTTACATATATATTACATACATACACGTATATATATATATGTCATAATAAATATTATTTATAATAATACATAAATAAATAAAAAAGACACACACATACATGATTCAATCTGATATATGCACACAGTCATGGGACAGGTATGTCCCAGGCGTGTGTATGACCGGCAATCTGAATAATTAACTAGCCCAGTCGGCGTTTCTTGCAGTAACTCCCATTACGTGAAGCCAGCATGCCACGTTAATATTCCATGTGCTTTATAACATATAACATATCGTTCTCACCTCCATACTGTCCCATCTGAGGAGAGGACAGAGATATAAACGTGTCCACGTTGTGGTCGGGCATTGTCTGCAGGATACCCCGGCATATCAGCCCTCCTACGGGGAGAAAAAACACGAGAGGCCGCGGCGTGAGACATGTAAGAGACACGCGTGACCCCGGAGCGGAACCCAACCGCCTCTCCGGGGGTTGGAGAGAGGAGCGTGCAGGCGGATTACCAACGGCTCGGGCATTTGATGAGACGTACGGGAGACGAGACACGTGAGGATATTAACGTGTGACGTCACCGTGTAATTACAGGTGCGTGTGGCACAGGCGTGTCACCGGGTGCTGCCGGTGCGCCGAGGCCATGTGACGTGACTCTGGGTTCAGGAATGAGAAGAAGCCAAAGAATTTGGATAACCGGGATGAGACGGCGCAGGAAGTCACGGAGGACGGAGTGGTTTATTCACTAAAGTGGGAGTTGGCAGGGAAGTTGCAGTTTCATCTAACGCATTGGAAGAAGCGGTGTTAGTACCTGGCACGCGGGTATAAACGGACGCATTAAGCAGGGTACCCCTGGGGCAGCTCTGGGGGGAGTAACGATGCCCTCCCGGGGGGTCCGGGCAGGTAGCGGGGGTACCTTGTGAGTAGCAGAGCAGGTGGACCCCATCGCTGCCCGCGTTCTGCATTATCGGATAAATGGCTTCCCGAAAGCCCTCCACCTGCTTCCAGAGGGGCTGCAAGCTCTCCCGGTGATCAAACAGGTCCAAGACGGAGACATTCGTGCCGGGGTGAGACTGGGGAGAGAGAGGCGCGTCATAACATCGTCACACACACTGCCGCTGCCGACCGACAGCCGTATCCCCCCCCGGCCCCCTTCATCCAGCCAGAACCCTGTTCTAGATCCTATCTGACCGCTGTTTGAGTTCCCCTTCTGGAGAGGCTTTCTTCCTCTTCCCAGAGTCTGGAGTGACTGGGTTTCAATTTCCTTCTGACCACTGCTCTTCTCTAAGACTTCTTTCATTTTCTGCCTCCGTCCTCCTCCACCTCTTAGCGGCGGCCCCCCGTAGGGCAAATCCCCGCACCCCCAATTCATCCCATTTCCCCACCCGAGGAACGGGTCTTAAGTGCCCTCAGTGTCCCCCAAATCCCAGCCGTTACCCCCTGTACCTAAACGCCCCGACCCATCCATACCCCGAGGGGGTCAGACCCACCACAGCCCAGTATATACCAGTACCTGCCCCTCCCCGTGCCCAGAAACCACCAGTTGCCCCCCCCCACCTGGTTGATAAATTCCAGCAGATGCTTGAAGTTGGCGGAGCTGTCGAACAGTCCGTGGACCACAATGACTGGCTTGTAGCTCAGCGTGGGGGCCACCAGCCACGCCAGGTAGGGTATCAGCAGCGTGTGAAGTGCTAGGGGGCAGAATGCCGCCATCCTCACCGCGACCTAAAGAAAGGAATGACAGGCGACGGCGAAATAAGTCTCATATATACCTAGGAGCGCACGTGACACGTATCACACGTATGAGACATCTGATTTATATAAACACGCCAGTGACATCCACAAAAACAGAATCTAAACATGCCATGTGACTTCATACCCCGGCCCCGCTCCCCCGCCACCCCTTCCCCTCCCCTCCACCCCTTCCCAGCCACTCACTATCTCCCCTCCCCTCTATCCACATCCAGAGCTGCTGTTTCGCCCCGGGAGCTCATTCACAAAACCCTCCATTAACCCTTTCAGATGGCGCCCCGTTGATGCTAGTTTGCTTATTAACCCCTTCACTGCCAGATAGTCAAGTAACCTTCCCCAGGAGACGGAGGAAAATGCAGAATGAACTGAGAGAGGAGGAGGGGGGAAAAAAAAAAGGAAGAGAAGGATGGATCGGAGTCAATGAAAAAAAAAATTAGGAAGAGGAGGAGAGGGAACAGAAAAGAGGTGTAAGGGGGGGGATATTAAGAAATAACGTGAGAGAGGCGGGTGGGAGGTAGGAAGACAGCAGGAGCGGGGACGGAAAAAGTAAGGAGTGATGGAGAAAATGGAGAAGCGAGACGAGGAAATGCAAAGGAAAGGAGACAAGAGAATAAGAGGAGAGCGAAGAAAATGAGGAGAGCGGCGCTCACTTTCTGCTGCCTCATTCTCCTTCAGGGAAGATGAAGATTTATCCTCTTCTTTGGCTGTCTCGGAGTTCCCGCTGTCTCATTTTCTGCTGCCTGGGCAGTGTCCTTTCCCCTGGCTGTCTAATCTATGGCCCCATTACTGTTCCTTATCAGAGCTCCATGATATCTGTCTCTACAGCTTGCACTAAACTAGATGTGTCTCTATGTGTTGAGGCGGTCGTTGTTATGTAAAGTCTCTCTCATTGACTTGTGCCGTCTCTTTCCCCCTTTGCGTGCTATACAGCCGTCTCTTTACCTGATCTCGCTCTCTCCAGTGTGTGCACTAACTTTACACGGTATTTCCTTGAGCGCTCTCTCCTAGGTCTCTCTGCGCTCTCTCTCTCTCTGTGCGGTCTCTCTGCTCTCTTTCTGAGCGGTCTCTCCTAGGTCTCTCTGTGCTCTCTCTGCGGTCTCTCTGCTCTCTTTCTGAGCGGTCTCTCTGCTCTCTTTCTGAGCGGTCTCTCTGCGTGCTCTCTCCAGGGTCTCTCTGTGCTCTCTCTCTCTCTCTCTCTCTCTCTCTCTCTCTCTCTCTCTCTCTCTCTCTGCTCTCAGCGGTCTCTCTGCTCTCAGCGGTCTCTCTGCTCTCTTTCTGAGCGGTCTCTCTGCGGTCTCTCTCCAGGGTCTCTCTGTGCTCTCTCGCTCTCTGTGCACTCTCTCTGCGGTCTCTCTGTGCGCTCTCTCTGCGGTCTCTCTGTGCGCTCTCTCTGCGGTCTCTCTGCGTGCTCTCTCCAGGGTCTCTCTGTGCTCTCTCTCTCTCTCTCTCTGTGCGGTCTCTCTGCTCTCAGCGGTCTCTCTGCTCTCTTTCTGAGCGGTCTCTCTGCTCTCTTTCTGAGCGGTCTCTCTGCTCTCTTTCTGAGCGGTCTCTCTGCGTGCTCTCTCTGTGCGGTCTCTCTGCTCTCAGCGGTCTCTCTCTGTGCGGTCTCGCTCTCTCTGCGCTCTCTCTGCTCTCTTTCTGAGCGGTCTCTCTCTCTCTCTCTGTGCGGTCTCTCTGCTCTCTTTCTGAGCGGTCTCTCTGCTCTCTTTCTGAGCGGTATCTCTGCGTGCTCTCTCCAGGGTCTCTCTGTGCTCTCTCTCTGGTCTGACTGTCTCTCAGATCCTGTTACCCTGAGCTGAGTCTCACTCTTGCTGCCTCTTGTTTACACTATCACCAGCTGCACAAATACAAAGCCCCGCCCCTTCCCTTAAACATCACTTCCTGTAGCAACCTGCACATGGCTTCCATAGCAACGGGAGCTGGGCCTTGTTTATGTGGTGAGCAGACAGGGGTCATCCTGAAAGACACAGACTGAGTGGGGCTGACAAGGTCACCCGCAGGGGCGGGGGGGGGGAGGGGATAGAGAGGCACATGAGACGGGGCAGTAAGGGGGCAAATACTGGCTCAGGGCAGATTATATATATATATTATTCTAGCATAAATGAGAATGTATGCATTAATATCTGTCGGTCTCGTTTTGTTCCAATAAACTCCCTTTGCTGTCGGTCATGAGATATTTTGGGTGACTTTCCTGCTCAAACACCACACTGAGCTGATGCTTTATGGCGATGCTGATGAAGTCCTTCCTCCATAGACTTTCATTACTCAGTGAGTCAAGCTAGGTGCTTAAGACTGAGCCATTCCATTGTTTCCCCACAGGCAGTATGATAAGGAGTCGGGGTGATTGTCTAGTAGATTGGGCTCGGATAACAGAGAAGAACTCATACACATAATATATCCCACTTAAAAAGAAAGCAGGGACAGGGGGCGGTGGGGGCTGGGGATTTGGGGTCTTCCCATCATATTCCGCAGCGCTGTACATAGCAGGTAGTGCGTCGCTTAGCAATGTGACGATAGACAGATTGCGTGTCGGTTTCTTGTCTCGTTGACCCCGTGTAGGTCACCCAGAAGTGGGTGTTTCGCAGTCCTCTCCTATCAAGAGTCCTTCATGTTGTTTGCTTTGCCTTATCGGCTCCGACAAACAACGCGAGGAGACGAGTCAATCATTTCTGGGATTCAGCGAATGAATCGGCTCTCATGTATCGCCCGGGATTATAACACTATACTGTTATACAGCGCTACGGAATATGATGGCGCTATATAAAACAATAATAATACTATGAGGGCTGTATAGGCGGAAACATAAAGACACAGAATCCGCCGGCTCATCGGCCCCATTCGGCTCGTCTAGTCGCCCGTTTCTTCTGCTTCTTAATCAGTCGTTGGTCTCGTCTTAGATTCAGGAGCCGCATGCCTACCCCATGCATGTTTAAATCCTCTCGCTGTATTACCCTCTACCGCTTCTGCTGGGTGGCTGTTCCGCTTAACTACCAACCACCTCCGACATTGGGACTCACTCAATCAGATCAGGGCAGTTTGCGGTTATGTGACACGTGTTGCGTGTGCTGTAGATATGTGCGTCGGCTCGTGTTCCCTTTATGAAGGGAAGTAAAACACTTTTTTAGGGAACGGAACCTGAAACCGCCAGGTAGAGGAAGCGCTCAGCGCGTTTTGTTCCCTTGTCGGAGCGTTTCGGGGTTCTGGGGTCCGCTCTGGTCTATGTGACGCTTTTTAACTCTTTCCATGCCGAAATGTTTGCGACCAAGCACAGATCTGCTAAACAAAAATGTGAGAATTTAATGAATTTATCTATGAAATATTATACGAGGGAGAACTCTCCGAGGTTTATTCATCAAAATGGGATGGAGTCTCAACTCACTGTACCCCCCTCCAGCATTTTAGGTGTCCAGGTGTTGGGACATGCGCGACAATGGCGGGGTATATATACGAATATATATATATATATATATGAGTATATATATATATATATATATATGGGTGGGACAGGACACGGGGGCCACTCGCCAGCCTTACCGGTGCTCAGCTTCAGTGTGTTGTAAGGGCACCGGTACGACTCCCTGGGCAGATCAGGAGAGATCAGAGGATCCCAGCAACCCGGAACAATGCCTAAACATGAGGACTTGTAAGAAATATGGAGGGAATGAGAAGTAAATGTATCGGAATGAGAAGTAAATGTATCGGAATGAGAAGTAAATGTATCGGAATGGTCTGTATGCTACAGGTGGTGGGAGTTTATTGTAGTTTCACTTCCCTGGTTAATTCAGATGCCAGTCCTTTTGAAATGCAAAATAGCAGTTTTTCCCGGAGAACGGATAGCCTTTTCACACCCAACTGATGAGAAAAAGGAAGACAGGAATCTTTTCACCTCAGAACAACACCCTGGAACCAGAATTAAGAACCAGGCTGGGTGAATTGCTTCCTGACATACTTGAGTATGCGCGAAAACTACATAGAGCAGAAGATGTAGCGCTGACTCTTTGTGTGTGTTAGGGCAGTGTATGTGTATATTTGTGTGTGTGAGGGCAGTGCACGTGTATATTTGTGTGTGTTAGGGCAGTGTATGTGTATATTTGTGTTTATGGGCAGGTGTGTGTGAGGGCAGTGCACGTGTATATTTGTGTGTGTAAGGGCAGTGTATGTGTATATTTGTGTGTGTGAGGGCAGTGCACGTGTATGTTTGTGTGTTAGGGCAGTGTATGTGTATATTTGTGTGTGTAAGGGCAGTGTATATGTGTGTTTATGAGCAGGTGTCTGTAAGGGTCCTGGGAGGGAGGCTAACATTAGCCTTTTTTTAATTAAAAATCTCGTTTTAAATCTCTGCTGCTCTTGACTACCAACGATCCAGTGATACTCAGCCAGCAATATGGTGGACACCTGGCTGGCTGAGAATCATGGGAATTGTAGTTCACAGCTAGCATCTGCAGCTTTACTGGTGACTGCACTTCAGCCAGCATCATGGAAGCCGTATGCCTGGCCATGACTCGTATGAACTGTAGTTAACAGCAGATGACATGACAGGTGACAACTCCCACGATGCCTAGTCATGGTGGACACCTGGCTGGCTGAGCATCATGGGAATTGTAATTCACAGCTAACATCTGCAGCTTTATCTACTGTTAACTGCGCCTCCCATGACACTCAGCCAGCATCATGGAAGTAGTATGTCTGGCTGAGGCTCATGGGAATTCAACTCAATGTGTTGGTTACTTTTAAAATGCATGACTGTGCTGACAAAAATGAAGCGTGTTTTAAGTGGCGATGCGACACACATGCACACGCACACACACACACTGCACTGACACGTACACTGACACAAACATACACACTTGACACACACACACCATCACCCCTCCTCCCGGCTCCGCCCTGCAGGAAGTGTGTTGGTGATTTCCACACCCCTAACACCGAGGCCGGGCCTCTCTAACACCTCCAGCCGTGGGCCCAAAATACCCCCCCAGGGGTAGATTTCAGAGTGTCCAGGAGGGGAGGGGGGAACTGAGAGAATGATGCGAAATCTGATACGCTGCGGGGGCCCCCTGAGGGCTGCGGTGAGGCGAATTCCCGCTGCAGAGCATGGCTGCAGAGCATTGCAAGTAATTATAGGCATGCAGAGCATCGCTGTGCTGCAGGGGACGTGGGGCAGAGGCCTGGGGCAGTTTGCAGAGCTTGCAGGGGTGCTTTCTGGGCTGTGTGTCGGGGGGTAACCCGTGCCTTGCCTGGGAGTGCTGGGAGCTACTAAATATCCATTAAAGAGTAAAGCTTTGGGGGTAATGCAATCCTTTCACTCTTACTGGACTGAGACTCCCAAACCCTCAGCCAACATCAAAAAAAATACTAGTCGTATAATTCTGGCAGCGCTTGACGCCCCTGCTGGGCAACATCAGAGTATTAGTTCCAGAACCTGCAGCGTGGGGGGATCAAGCTGGCAGCCCATGATTATGTTTACTGCCCCAGCCGGGTATAGCAATTATGTTTACTGCCCCAGCCGGGTATAGCAATTATGTTTACTGCCCCAGCCGGGTATAGCAGTTATGTTTACTGCCCCAGCTGGGTATAGCAATTATGTTTACTGCCCCAGCTGGGTATAGCAATTATGTTTACTGCCCCAGCAGGGTACCGTGATTGTGCTTCCAGCCCCTGTAGGGTATAACGGTCAAACTGCCAGCCCCTAGGGGGGGTGTAGTGATCGTGCTTTCTGCCCCAGCATTGTATAGTGATCAGCCCCCCCACAGGGTATTGTGACCATACCCCCACCCCGGAGGGGTATCTGAATCATGTTCCTGCCCCTGTGGGGTATAGCGATTGTGCCTCTTGCCCCAGCAGTACGCAGTGCTTCGGGCCCCTGCCGGGGATCGTCGTCATGCTGTGGCCCCTGCCTGTATTTTAGTGGGCCGGTCTGGGGACGGGCAGTCATTATACTGTCTGTCTGTCCTGTGTTTGCAGTGTAAGTCCCGCTCCCCACGCTCTCCTTCGCTCTAATTATAGTCGTGTTTCTGGATTTTTAGGACACGCTGCTCCCCGGAGCTCTGCTCTCCTTCTCGATCCTTTTCTGGATTCCTCCTGATAATCCCGCTCGTTCCGTATATGTCCCGTGCATTAAAGCTCTCGTATATAACATACCCCCTGTCTCTTCCTCCCCAGCTGCCCTTGCTCCGCGGGTACCACTCGCCCTCCTCGCCCCTGCCCCGCCAGCCGGTTCCGTACCTCTCGAAGGTTCTGGCCCGTTACCTGCGCTCTCTCCAGCCCCTGGTCAGCGAGGAGGAGCTGGAGGGGACCCGGGAGCTGATGCAGGAGTTTCTGAGACCCGGGGGGCAGGCGGAGGAGCTGCAGAGACAGCTGCAGCGAAGAGCAGAGCGCACCGACAACTGGGTGAGACCACAGAGCTGACTCTCTAATAAAAAAATATATATATTTTTCTCCTTTTTTCTCTTTCATTCTCTCTTTTTTTTATTGTCCCTTTTTTTTATTGGTCTTGTTGAATAATATATTTTCCCTCCCCCCCCCACACCCCCCCCGTTTTTCCTCCCCATCATCCTCTGTAGCTGACGGACTGGAGGCAGCAGTCTATATACCTTGAGAATCACCTGCCCCTTCCGGTACATTCCAGCCCGGCTGTTATTCTCCCCCAGAGAGATTACAAGGACTGGAGGGGACAGCTAAGGTATCTTTCTGTCTCAATCTCTAGCTTTATATCCTCCGGATTTACCCCCTGTGCCCCCCCCCGGGGCAGATATCCCTGGCTGTCCAGCTGATGATGAACTTTGTGTGTGTGTGTGTGGGGGGGGTTATGATACTGGTGTTCTTATCACCATAGCAACCGATAGAATGATCCGATCAGCAGGAATGTTCTATTTGTTGCTATGGCGATGACAATACTTTTATCCCCCCCCCCGTATCTCCCAATACTCTTGCTTGCGCAGGTTTTTGTATCGCCACGGCGACGAGCCCCCCGGCCTTATCTGAACCCTGTGTTTGCCCCAGGCGTACAGAGCATTGGGTACGAATTATTTGATCTATACATCATAGGATGTAGGGTATCGTCCCGTGTGACATCATACAGAGCAACCCTTTGCCTCCGTATTCATCATAATCACAACAGCGTCGATCTCCCCGCGGAGAATATTATTATTTTATTTATTTATATAGCGCCGTCCTATTCCGTAGCGCTGTGTTTCATGGCTAAAGACTCTTTAGGTCACTGGGCTTTATTCACTAAGGCGGGAGATGAGTTTGCAGGAGCGATGCAGCTGCCTAACTTCGTTATACATTATGAAGGGCCAGCACCTGCAAGCTTCTCCTGCAAGAAGCCGGCCCGTATAACACATAGGTAATTTAGCCCCCCGTTTGCCCCCCTGTCCCTCCTGCCCCTCTGTGGTTAATATTGCTGAGGGGCAACTAATCTGTGGGTCCATGAATGTTGTTTGAACTACGATGCCTGTGATCAGGGCCGGCCCGAGGACGTCCGGGCAGTTTAAGGCCAGTGGGCACCAAATGGGGTAAGCGCTCCGGCTCTGGAGTGTTGACGGCCAGTGGGCCAGTGCCGGGACGGACGCCAAGTCCGGTTCTGCCCACCCGTCCGCGCGGGCCACCTCCTATTGCAGCTTATGGAAAGTGAGCGCTCGTGACCTCTGGCGACCTTGATGGAATCCTCGTGTCTCGTTCCAGATTTGCCGCAAAATTAATCTCCGGGGTTCTGGATTTCAAAGCAAAAATCGAAAGGTTAGTTTCTGCCGTTTCCGTCCCGAACGTTATTTCTCTTTTTTTTTTTTACGCTCCCTCTCTGACCCCCGCGGGTTCTCCGTCTCGCGCTCTCTCTCTTTTTTCCCAGCCCCGAAGGTCTCAAGGAGCTGTGGAGGGGCCGTAGCCTCTGTCCGGATCAGTACCGGAATTTCTTTGGATCGTGCAGAGAGCCGGGATACAAGAGGGACAGAGTCCTGATCCACCCGCCGCACAAGGCACCGCCGCAGCACGTGACGGTCTGCAGGAACTACCAGGTGCCTGTCCCCCCGACAGCCTTTTATACCCCGACGCTCTCGCTCTAAAGGGATCTGTCACTTTCTCCAAACTCTTCGGGAAGCCTTCCTCACTTGGAAGCTTCATCCCCGTTTAGTTATTCCTCCCCTATTCCCAACTCGCTGGTTGTCGCTTATTGGTTCAGGCGGTCTATTGAACAGTCTCTCAGCGGTGTCCCTCTTTGCCCGCATGCTCTCTCGCCCCTCTCTCCTCATACGTCCGCTGTGTCTCAGTTTTTTCGGATAGATGTCTATAACAGCGACGGGACGCCGATCACCGAGGATCAGATCCACCAGCAGATGCTGTTCCTGCGCGCCCATTCGTACAAGACCGACAAGGAGCCCGTGGGGGTCCTGACGACAGACCACCGCAATAGCTGGGGGCGAGCGTACGCCTCCCTCATCAGGGGTAAGTGTGTCTGTCGGGCGCTGCTGGAATAGAAGGGACATCTCCATCCGAAGAAGAGACCTCTGAGGCTCTGGAAGGCTCAATAAAAGGTATGAACTTTGACCTTCATATTAGAGGGTATAGCGTGTCTCTGCTCTCCCCGCAGACCGGCTGAACCGCGACTCTGTGCGCAGTATCCAGCAGAGTCTCTTCACGCTCTGCTTAGACGCCACAGCCCTGAAGTACTCCGAGGACCTGTACAGCAGCCGCACGGCGGCACAGATGCTGCACGGCGGCGGGAGCCACGCCAACAGCGGCAATCGCTGGTTCGACAAAACCCTGCAGGTTCGAACGCGGACTGTCTCGCCGTAGCCCACCCCGCTCGTCTCGCACAGCGCCTGGCTGTCTCTTCTACATCTCTTCTAACCTCACCTAATCCCTCACTCTATCCACGCTAACTGCTCACCGCTACACTAACCCTCCCCGAACGCCGCGGCGTACAGTGACACTGAGTATGACCCCCTGCAGTTCGTGGTCGGAGAAGATGGCACCTGTGGTCTGATATACGACCAAGCAACTGCTGATGCCTCAGCGGTCCTCACGATGCTGCGCCACGTTCTGGATTACTGGTATGTGATTATCCGGCTGGTGGATGGAGGATAAACGCGTACACTACTCCTTTTGTCTCGATTACCCATTCAAGTTAGACTGTAAGCTCACGGGCAGAGTCTCCATATTTAACTCTTAGGTTGGGGTCGCTCAATTAAGGGTGTGACGGGGTTATCTCCTATCACTCTCAGTGCCAGGGGCCCCAGCCTGCTGCCGCCGCGCACCCCTCTCATCCGCCTCCCGCCCCCGAGGAAGCTCTACTTCAATTTCCCCACGGACATCAAGCAGCACATAGAGCAGGCCAAGCAGAACCTGGACATGTGAGTCTCCACGGGTGGTGGGGGCCGAACCTGCTGTGAATGGAGTGGTGGCGGCAGGTGTGATGGTGGATGTGTATTCTCAGAGGGGCCGGTAGCCGAAAAAAAAACATGGCTTCTAGGATGTCATGGCTGGCCAGCCCCATAGGCGTTGTGATACTGAGGGGCATGTTTCAGGGTTGTAGAAAGGGGGGTCTGGCCGGTGGGTGGCAGTGAGAATGTGTGGTTAGTGGCGAAGGCTCTGAATAATGCAGTGGGTGTGGTTATGATAATGAGTGTCTAGTTGATTTGCATGTTATGACTCCTCCTCCTTCACAGATTAGTAAATGATCTGGACATCTGCTGCTTCACGTTCACTGATTTCGGGAAGCGGTTCCCCCAGAGACACAACTTGGGACCCGGGGCCTTTTTGCAGATCGCCCTCCAGTTGGCGTATTACAGGTAGAGACGGAGGGGCATCGCGCTGTAACGCCGGGCAAATGGAGAGAGGGGTCTACCATGATCTGTCTCGTGCCCCCCATCATTCAAAGGGGCCGGAGGGGCACTTCTGCTTTAGGGGTGCGGTTGTAGATGTGTCTTGGGGTAGTCCTTACTGTTTATATAACAGGGTAATATACACATTGTCGGGGCTTTTCTAGAAATGGTCTGGATTTGCTGTCTTTTATGCTGCCAGCGTGGAACTGGGCTGCTCTATAACATCGCAATGAAGGTCCAGACTGGGACGTCTATCACATCCAGAGAAGCTTTAGGCTCGGGTGGTTGCCCCTTTGGAGAAGGTCTAGGCTCGGCTTCCTTGCAGTGGCAGAGACATTACCATTGAGAATCTTCCCCCCCCCACAGGTTACATGGGGCTTTATGTGCCACGTGTGAGGTGGTCTCCATGCGTGCCTTCCATCGGGGCCGCTCGGATGTTGTACGCTGCTCCTCTCCCGAGGCTCTGGAGTTTGTGCACGCTGCAGATGATCCGGACAGAAAGGTAAAGGATCGGGCTATATAAAAAGGGTCAAAATCTGTATAATGATACGCTCAGACGACCTCTGTTTCAGGAGACGGTAAAATAGCTCATCAGCTGTTTTTGGTCTACTACTCCTATCACCCCTAACCAAACTTTATTTGCCTGAGGATAATTAAAGCTGAAGGTAGGGATCAGGGGTGCCCACCCATCATTTTGGACACATTGTTTATTCTCCTTATGTTCTGTCTCAGGCTGAAGAGAAATTGTCTCTCATGGTGAGAGCCGTAGAGAGTCACCAGGAGTCCACAGAGCAGGTGAGACATCTGTCTGTTACTACATTATTCGGTTAGTGAATATGGTAATTTATTGGTTAATTAACCTTATCCACTGGCCATACGAATGGGGTTTTCTTTCTACTATATATATGTTAGCCTATAGTGATCTGAGTTCAGGGTGCTGCAGGTGCAGTGTACGGGCACTAGATGGCGCATTCTCAGTTCCCTATTAAGCTTAGTACACCCAGCAGTTAGCGAGGCAGCCAGTAGGTGGCGCTCTCCGCTATGGGATTCTTTTATTCATTGCAATGTACATGTCTTAGCAGGTGTGTTAATGTTGTGTTCATCTCTCCCAGGTGCTTCAGGGGCAGTCAGTAGATGGTGCCATCTTGGCCCTGAAGATGCTGTGCATTTCTTCTGGCGTCGCTCTCCCTTCTCTCTTCATGGACACTTCCTATGCTATCTCTTCCCACTGGAAGCTTTTCACCGGACAGGTTTGTATCCTTATGGCAGGAGTTCCCCTTTATATATATATATAGTTTCTATTGATCTCTGCGCAGTTACGTTCTTGCAAGGAGTTTCTTCGAATGCCTGGGTTTGCAATTTTCATCTTTTCCACCATACTAACAAAAAAATGTAATTTTAAATCAGTTTTAATTTTTTTTGTAAATTTTTTTTTTTTTTGCCATCGTTTTTCATTAAATGCTTGTCATGTCACTCTATGCCTTGTTTTTGCCATAGAACCCGAAAACTCTATTGAACCCATAGAAGAAAGGATAAAATGACAGGTCCACTAAGGTTTATTTGCTTGAAGGGGAACTCCTGTGATTTTGTTTATGGGGTCAGAAAGAAAAAATATTTTCCATGGGACTTCGCCTTTTAACGTGTTTTTTTTCCAGTGGGAAGGCACCTTTAATCCTGTACCGTTAGTTACATGGCTGTATTAGGCACTCAGATCCTGCTTCCAGTCTTTACTGATTGTGGACGTCGTCCTCTGCTTTAGGTTTCGTCCCCCATGGATTGCGTGATGTGTTACGGGCCCCTGGTACCCGATGGCTACAGTGCTTGCTTTGCACCCTCTGAGGACTCGGTGACGGTTTGCGTGTCAGCGTTTGACTGCTGTCAGGAGACTGATGCCCAGAAACTGTCCGAAGGCCTGCAGGATGCTCTTAGGGACATGCGCGCGCTCATACTCGAGTGCCGGCCCGGCGAGGAGTAAGCTGGCTTTGTTCTGATTTTGTTCTGTTACAGAGAGGTTTCTTTCTCTCGGTTGGGATGTCTCTTTCGGTTATAAACTGAATCGTATCTCAATAAAAACCCAAAGATCTGAGCTTTGTATTTTATTACTTTTTCATTCTTTTATTCTTCATACACCACTCCCACGACTTGGAGATAGAGCATGGTGCATCCTTATGATGTCATATAGTTGAGCTCATAGGAAGAATAAGTGTGTGGAGGGGGGTGGCCGGTGGTGCTCCGCAGTCAGCGCTTTGGCTTGTAATAAAGTACTTTAGCTGTTCTCTTAGATAAGTAATATATATATATATATATATATATATATATATATATATATACCTTTCTTTTCTCCCTCCCCCCCCCCGGTTTATGTGCGCTGTATGCATCTCCCCTATCGTCGCCGAGACTGTATAGGATTGTCAGTAGATCATTCCTTCACTACGCAGTACGCTTTACTGCAGGCTGGGGAGTATAATTGTCTAACGGGGATAGGTGTGGTATTTAAAGCCAAAATGGTGTGATAATAGCCCCCCAGGAGAGGTTATTTAAAGTGGTCCCCTGGGAGACCCTTTGTTCTGCTTTCAGAGAAATGAATGGAAGGAAACAGCGCCGCTATCGGAAAATGTTCTGGCCCCCGCTCCATCGCAACCCGTTATGTTAATTCTCAAAGCTCAAACTCTCAGAAGAATCCCTTAAATCTATTACCCCATGTCCCTCACAGGGTTAAAAAAAAAAAAAAGCCCCCTCTTTCCCCATGTTAATGAAATAAAACTCTTTGACCCCCATATTAGCCCATTGCCTGTTGATGGTCTGAGTAAGACATTTAAAAGAATAATGGGTTTTATTTACACCATTTAATGAATAAAGCCGTTCCCTGCTGTTTCTATGCACATTATCGGGGCTTTTAGGGCAGTAGAACCCTGCGATACCCTCATACCCAGCAAACATTCCGACCTCCTAGAAAAGAGGGGCATCAGGGGAGGAGAGCGAGGGGCATCAGGGGTTTGGGTCCCAAGGATGGACTGTCTCTTCTAAACGGGGACACTTGGAAGTAAAGTAGGTGTGCGAGGTCAGGGGGTCATCAATAGTCAAATAGTAACATTCCCCCCATTATCGGATTTTTGTGGTGGACGCGCGGTTCTGCTACATAAGACACAAGGACATTCGTGAAACGCAGGATCACTATGGGAGGGTTCTGTTTGGGGGGCATGGAAAGTGTGGTTCTCCTAATTATGTCGATATAAGAGACCAAAGTCTAGTATGGAAGCGATAGGGAAGAGAAAAGAGTGTGTGCGGGGGGGGGTCTTAGAAACTGCACGGGAGAGAAGTTACGGGTAAAATGTACAAAGCGTAGAGAAAAAAGAGGGGGCGGCTGGAGAGGATGGAAGTGAAGGCAGAAAGGAGAAGGAGGGCAGCATAAAAATGTCATAAAGGGAATTTAGACATAAGGAGGAGGGCAAAGACAAATGGGAATAGAAAGAATATTAGGAAGAGGAGGAGGAGAGGGAAACAGTTGGGGGAATAGAGAGAAAGAGAATCAGAGAGAAGAGGAGGAGAATCACAGGAGGAGGAAAGAGGGGGTGAGAGATCCAGAGAGGAGGAGAGAAGAGAGGGGGGAGATAGAGAGAGAGGCTGCAGCAGAAAGAATTGGTGCAGGATCACAGGAGAAGCAGTGAGGGGGGGAGACCGTGAGAGGGGGCGAGGAGAGACCCCCCATCCAGCCGTATTCATCTGAGGACCCCCCCAAATCTGCACAGCGCCCTCCCCTTGGAGATATGTCCAGCGAGAAAACAGGTGAGAGGGGGAGGAAGAGACATGGGGGGGTGACATGATGGAAGAAGAGTATATAGTGATACAGGGAAAGGGAGACGGGGGTGGGGGACAGAGGTAAGGAGAGATGAATGGAGGAAATTGGAGTAGGAGTGCGGAACATGAGCCTTCATGTATCGCTTATACAGAATCAAGTATCTATCTATCTATCTATCCATCAATCTATCCATCTGTCTGTCCGTCCGTCCGTCCGTCCGTGTGATTTCTCTGTCCCGCCGCTCTGTGCGTGTCTCCGTCCGTCATCCCCGCAGGAGAGTCTGACGGTCAGAGGAAGGGCTCTTAGAAAAACACACATAGAGGGGACAAAGGGAAATATTAATGGATGATACAGGTGAGGAGGGGGAGCAGGAACAGGGGACGACTGGGGTGTCAGGGGAATACTGATGGGAAAGAGACGTAACAGGAAAAGATGGGGGACACATCCGAGGAGTAGAGGACACTGATGGAGGGGAGGGGAGAGGTGTCATGGAATGATATGGGGGCAGTTGACGAATTGAGGAGACCTGTGGGAAGGGTAATGGCAAAGGACAGGGGCATGTCCTAGAAATAGAGGAGACTGTGGTGAGGGAGAGAGGTAACGGATAGAATGGGGGCCGGTGGAGGAACTGAAGAGACAGGTGGGGAGAGAAGATGGAAATTGTTGTGAAGGGAAGGGAGAAGAGAAGCAAAGGAGTGAGTGAGACAGGCGAGCAGGGAGTGGAGTTACTGGATTAAAAAGGGGGAATTACCATAGGGATACGAAAACGTCTGAAGAGCAAGTGGGGTAATTGTAATAGGTAGTGGAGGAAAGAGGAGAGGGTAAAGTAATGGTAGAGAAAAGAGTGAGGGGGGAATGGAGGAATCTGTAGAGGAGGATGTGAAATAATAGGAGTATAACAAGTGGAGGAATGGAGAAAACTGCAAAGGAGGGGTAAAGAAATAAGAGTACGGTATATATAGTGAATGGAGGAAAGTGGAGAGGTGAGGTGAAGTAATGAGAGTATTTAATGTGAAGGAGGAATGGAGGAAAGTGGAGAGGTGAGGTGAAGTAATGAGAGTATTTAATGTGAAGGAGGAATGTAGGAAAGTGGAGAGGTGAGGTGAAGTAATGAGAGTATTTAATGTGAAGGAGGAATGGAGGAAAGTGGAGAGGTGAGGTGAAGTAATGAGAGTATTTAATGTGAAGGAGGAATGGAGGAAAGTGGAGAGGTGAGGTGAAGTAATGAGAGTATTTACTATTTAATGTGAAGGAGGAATGGAGGAAAGTGGAGAGGTGAGGTGAAGTAATGAGAGTGTTTAATGTGAAGGAAGAATGGAAGAAACTGGAGAGTAAGGGGTAACATAGTAGGAACATACAAAGTGAAGGAGGAATGAAGAAAACTGTAAAGGAGGGGTGAAGTAGTATATTATTATTATTATTATCTTTTATTTCTATAGCGCCAACAGTTTACGCAGCGCTTAATACAATACATATATTCAAGGGGTCTGACAAGACGAGAATTGACAGACTAAGACAAACCGATACATTAGGTGGAGAGGCTCGGCTCGCAAGCTTACAATCTAGAGGAAGAGAGTATATAAGGTGAAGGAGGAATGGAGGAAACTGGAGAGGAGGGAATTGTAACATATAAAATATTGGAGGGATTGGAGAAACCAACAAAGAGTGAGTGAGGGAACTAATAGAGTGAGTGAGGGAACTAATAGAGTGAGTGAGGGAACTAATAGAGTGAGTGAGGGAGCTAATGTAATGAGTGCCGGAGGATGAAAGTGGAATTACCAAAGAATGGATGGAGGGCAGTATGCTTTAAATTAAGTAAATTTACAGAAAAGATGGGGGCAAAAAATTAAATGAGGCCTTTGAAAGAAAGCTAACTGTAGAGGATGGGGGTAGAATTTGGTAGAATTGGGGTAAGGGGGAGAAAATTGACAGGAGAACCAACCGAGAAATGGACACGGGCCACAAGGGGAGGGCAGGTAACAGAATAGGGTCAGTGGGGGGAGAGAGGGGAATATGGAGAATGGGGGTGTATACGTGAGGTCATTTCTTCTTCTACGTGTTCGTGATTTCACTATAAATCCTGTAAGAGATACATATATGTACGGCATGTATGCTCACAACTACAGGCTGTGTATCTTTGCTTGCCATGTATGCACTGTGTGTGCTCATGTGCACGTGTGTGTGCTTGTGCACGTGTGTGTGCTTGTGCGTGTGCATGTGTATGCTCGTGTGTGTGCTCGTGTGCTCATATGTGTGCTCGTGTGTGTGCGTGTTTGTGTGCACATGTGTGTGCTCGTTTGCACGTATGTGTGCACGTGCTAGAGTCCCTATAAATATCCCTGTGTGGTTGCCCTGTCACTTCTGTTGTTTTCTGACCTGTTTTTGCCCCAGGGGGTCACGTTGAGCAGCTCTGTCTGTGACAATGTCCTCTCCCTCCTTTCCCTCGCTCCCTCCTCCCACCTCCCACTTTCCTTTCTCCTCTCTTCTCTCCTCTTTTTCCTTCCTCTTTCAATCTGTTTTCTCTCTCCAGGTCCTCCTGACGCCGGACCCCACAACTCCCCTCCACCTTATAACCAGCCCGGTGGTGACGGCCCTTGTAATGGAGTTATCCCAGGCTATAATGACCCCCCACCCCAACCATCCAGTGCCACCCTCCCTCGCCAGGACCCCCAGGGATACCTACAGGAGACTCAGTTTAACGGCCCTCCCCCTACTTCTCAGGGGTATGTGGTACAGACTCACCCCTCTGGAGGAACGTTACCCGTTGGGGGGTATGTTCCCCAAGGATCGGGGTACCCAATGCACCTGCAGCCGTGCACCGCCTATGTACCCGTCTATCCTGTAGGCACAGTGAGTATCAACAAGGGAACAGAATGAGGTGGGAGGGTGGAGAAGCTGATAGGGTACCTGGAACAGTCATCCAGCAGAGGTGGTAGCCACAAACGAAGCTAAAGGTTTCAGTTAAAACGCATACTTTTTATGATTTTTGGGGCAATAATGATTTGGGGCGAGTGTTTTAACCACTAACATAAAAATAAATGAAAATTGCTAAGCGGCTGCAGAAGGGCGGCTTGGACTTCATTCCCTTATCCGATTCCTCTATTGTTTTTCTAGCAATATCAGGGGGGATCTGTACCACCCCAGCCGGGAGTCCCCCCTCCGCAGATCCCCCCCGGGCTGGCGCTCTTGGAGCCACGACGTCCCCCCCATGACTACCTGCCCATTGCTGTCCTCACCACTATCTGCTGCTTCTGGCCCACCGGAGTCATTGCTATAATAAAGGCCGTTCAGGTGAGTGTTCTGCCCCGGAGGGGGCAGATATATACCCGCCTTCTGTCTGTGTTACCCTGCAGGGAGGGGGCAGATTTATACCCCCTTCTGTCTGTGTTACCCCAGGGAGAGGGGCAGATTTATACCCCCGTTCTGTCTGTGTTACCCCAGGGAGAGGGGCAGATTTATACCCCCTTCTGTCTGTGTTACCCCAGGGAGAGGGGCAGACTCACATTTCCGTTGCCCTTGCAGGTGAGGACAGCCTTGGCTCGCGGTGACCTGATGTCCGCAGAGATCGCTTCTCGGGAAGCCCGGAACTTCTCCTTCATCAGCCTGGCAGTGGGCATCGCCGCCATGGTCCTCTGCACCATCCTCACCGTGGTCATCATCATCGCAGCTCAGCACCATGAGAACGAGTGGGGGCCGTGAAGTACCCCACAGGGGCAGAAGGAGTGCAAATATAATTTCCAGAACCTCTATGTGCCCCCCGAGACTTTCCTGTGTGTCTCTCACCGTCCATTTCTTCGTCTGATTTCTGTTTCATCTCGGTTTATTTTCACCCCACTCTCTTATTTTTTCTCCTCTCCATTCTTCATTCTTCATCGTCGTATTCCTTTTCTTCTACCCCCCCCCCCTATCTGTTTCTTCTCCTTAACGGACCTTTTTGTGTATCTTAAATGTATCTTTTATACTACTTGTTTCCGTATATCTTCATATCTCATCTTCTTCTTTACAATCCCACCTCTCCTGCTTCCTCATTGGACACTTCCCCCCTTCTACCCATTAATCCCCCCCTTGCTATAACAATAATACAGATGCCATCTAAGGGTATTAACGGGATAATACATGGGTATTGGAGTATTACGGGGGTCTGTGAGAGTATGACGCAGATATCTATAAACTCTGCGTTACATGGGGAGAGTGCAAAGAAAATAAAGGGGCCAAGATGAGTTCTGAGAAGGGACAGTCTTAGAAGAATAAATAGCTGGACTGTGAGATTGCTAAACCCAGAGAGAAAGGGGGAGAATTTTTGGGGAGAATTTGAGGAAAAATGAGAAAAGTCCAGCAACGGTGAGAAAAAAATCTCTCTAAATCCACGGGACTCCATAGAGTGTCATCATCATGATGTGAGATATTTCCATATGGTAATGTCCAATACGATGACATCATATTTAGAGACCCCCCTCACCCCAAAAAAAACAGGAAAATGAGAAAGAACTAAAGAGAGAGAAGAGACAATCGTTTCTCATCGGCGAGGTGCAGGAGTTGTTCAGGGGAGATACGTCGGCCGAGGATTGTCCAAGAAGCCATGAGGAGCCTCTTCTGGAGGAGCTTGGGCGATGTTCTAGATGGACAGGCTTTGTCTTAGAGACAGCCATATCTAGAGCAAGGCAGGATAATAAAGGGAAGGGAGATGGAAGAGTCTCATAAGAGAGAGAGAACAGACTCAGAGAGGGGTTAGACTGTCGAAGTGCCAGCAAAAGAGACAATTAGTGTGCAAGAACCGAGCGAGATAGTGATACGTGAGCGTGAAGGTTTGTTATAAAGAAAGCTGCTATTTTGGATCTCAGTGTTATGAGTTGGGGTGGGAGGGGGTTCTTATCTCTGTAATATACGAATATCTATTGTTCTGAGTAATATTCTCCTTATAAATGAATTATTTATTGGTTAGAGGGATGCATTGTGGGTATTTATTCATTAGCGTTTGGAATGATAATTTAGCTGCATTATCTATAATAAAATGAATCTATTGAAAATATACGTCGTCACTTATGTTTTCCAAATCGAGACGCCAAACAACCAAATTGGCAAGAATGTCGGCGTATTTCCATACAGCGGCTAAAAAGGGCATCGCCTAATCCGGTGTATCCCTAAATATTCCCAATGACAGCGTAATAATGTTTAACAGGGTCTGGTTTTGGGGTGGGAGGTAGAAGAAGATATATATATTTTATTGCTATAATACATAAAGAATAATATAATATATTTTATGAAGAATAATATATTTTATTCATATATATTTTATTAGGAATAAGATTTTTTATTGCTATAATACATTTTATTAAGAATAATATTTTATTGATATCATATATATTATATTTTATTAAGAATTATATTTTACTGATAATATATTTTATTAATAATATATTTTATTGATATAATATATATTTTTTACAATAATATATTTTATTAAGAATAATATATTTTATTGATATAATATATTTTATTAAGAATAATATATTTTATTGATATAATACATTTTATTAGGAATAATATACTTTATTTCAATCACTAAACCCATTTCGAATGTAGGAAGTAGGGCAGTAGAACCCTGCGATAACCTCATACCCAGCAAACATTCTGAGCTCCGAGAAAAGAGGGGCATCAGGGGAAGAAAGAAGGATTTTGGTCCCAAGGAGGGACTGATCCTTAAAATAGGGCACTTGGGAGGTACATAGTTAAAATGAATCTTGTACCAATAATGTTATATTGCAGTCTTTTACTCCTTTTTTTTTTTTATAAATTTGGGCCGTAAAATAAGTATTTTTTTTTTATTATCGGGCAATGTATTTTTTGGTGGGTAAAATGTCTTATTCCTCCCTCCCACACGTGAAGCCGCGGGGACGGTCTCCTAGGTTACGACACAGAGCAAATTGTACAGCCCTTTGTAAATCCCTCCACAATGGCCAGGAACGCGACAGGATTTCACCTCCGCCAAGTCTATTTAACTCTCGATAAGGCAGCTAATTACGCTCTATAGCCAGATGGAGCGATCCGCCACCCCTCCCAATTTGGATCATTCTTATGGAATCCATGGCAACGGTCTGACCAGCTCCTATTGGTCGACTTTCTGCTCTGCAGCACTTATAAGCAGCACGCGCCACCATCTGATTGTGACCGGTACACGGCTGCTCGTGGCCCCCGGACGGCCCTTTAAAGCAGGCCACGCGCCACCACTTCACGCATTCACTTATACTTACACAGAAACCGCATTTTATTAAAAGCCCAGTGTACGGCGCTTCTTCTTGTGAAAAGTATAGGGGGCCGTTCTCCAAGGTGCCCAAAGTAAGGCCCACCGTCTTTATCTTCTGGAGCTGCACTTCCCCCTCAATGGGGATCTCCGGTCCCTTCCATCGCCGAGGCCGGAGGGGTGGTCGGATCCACTTGGGCCCCCTCCGTGAGCGAGGGCAATCGCCAAAGCCTTCACGGGAAAGCGATGGCCAAGAACGCCAGAACTTGGCTATAAAATAAGAAGTGTAACGGAGAGTCCCGGGGGCGATCAGCATGTCTGGGACACCCGGAGACTCTGGGTCATGCGCTGCTTCTCCAGTTAGACACCCAAATCCTCCGGGTCGCGGGGTCCGAACATGCCCCACTCCCATCCGTTTCCCCCTAAAATGGGGGGGCTCAGCTGTTTCCATGGAAACTAAGGACATTTCTGGCTGTAACATAATTGCAAAAGGGTTTCTAACCATCAATTAGCCTTTTAAACTTAAACTTGGATCAGCGAACACAACGTGCCACTTGAACCCAGGAGTGATGGGAGTGATAAAGGGCCATTGGAACACAGGAGTGATGGGAGTGATAAAGGGCCACTTGAACCCAGGAGTGATGGGAGTGATAAAGGGCCATTGGAACACAGGAGTGATGGGAGTGATAAAGGGCCATTGGAGCACAGGAGTGATAAAGGGCCATTGGAACACAGGAGTGATGGGAGTGATAAAGGGCCATTGGAACACAGGAGTGATGGGAGCGATAAACGGCTTCATGTTTTGTGTCACATATTTCTCATTTTTAATGTGAAAAGTTAACATTTCTGCCCTGGGAGTGGCCAAACTGTCATTTTTATCACCTCCGCGGGACTCAAAGGGGTTAAACGGAGCCCACCAATTACATTTTCAAAACCGGCGGTGGTTAAAGTTGCTGTTCCACTTGAACCAACCGTTATTTGCATTCGCTACCGTGTCGAGCAGATAAACCTCAGTAGGAAATGTGAAGAAGGCTCCCTTCCTACGGCAACAACCTATCAGTGGCTGCGTCTGTGTCATGTGATTAAGGGTTCCCGGTGACAATTATAAACAAGACATTTCTGGGAAGGGTTTAGGCCGCCAGCGGCACCGGGGTTAAATTCAACAAAGTATCATTACAATGGGTAACATTTAAACCCTTCGCATCTCCCGTCTAGTCGCCCGTTTCTCATGCTGTTAAGAATTTAACCTTAATCTCGTTTTCAGGAGCCGTATGTCCATCCCGCGCATGTTTAATACCCTCACCTGTGTTACCCTATACCACTTATGCTGGGAGGCTGTTCCACTTATCTACCACCCTCAGTTAAGTAAAACAGCCTCTTGTTTGAACATCTCTCCCCCTTCGAAACAAATTTCCCTCTGGAACGTATAGATATCACCGCCGTAGCATCTTACCGTCACGGTTCTGCGTTCGAGAGCCGGGTGCCGTCGTAACCCTTGCAGGGACGCCTCCATCTCGCCCCCCCCCCGGGATGTTTCTCACAGCTCTGTGCTGCATTTAGGGTGCCCCTCAGCGACCGTACATACCGCGCCACTGCCGAGCGTGCGATATGCACATAGAGAAGGCACTGGCTCGACTACAGAGTTTTTACGTTGCGTGACCCGACCCTAAACCAGAAATCTTTCACCGAACCAATCAAATGCAGCGGCACACCTGTCCTGGGACCATCGCTGCACCGTTACAGGGTGTGAGATCGGGGTAAAAACCTCCAGAACGAGATAATTATAATTATTTAAATAGGATGCACCGATTTCACATTTTATTTCTTCTTCTAGATATTTATTTTCTTAAGATAGAGGGATTTGGTTAAACCGAAAAAAAAACAAAAAACAACCATTTTACTTAACCGAGACCACGACCCAGCGTATAGCTGAAATCCAGAATTCTCCCTCCCGCCTCCACAACCAATGAACTTCCAACCTGTAAGAATTAGCCTTAACGGGGGAGGAATAATCATTCATGTAATACATTTTTTTTTTTTTTTTTTTTTTTTATAAACACCCAAGAACCAGGACCCAACCAGGGATAACTAAGCAGCCCTGTCACTAAGGCCAGCGGCCACCCACAGCATCAGCACTGCTGCCGGGGTGGCAGGCAGGGTAAGTACGGGGCACTATCAGCCAGCAGCCCAGCGGGCACCAAGATGGCCAGTATGTGGAGTAAAGCACAGCCAGGTGTAACGTTTCAGACATTTATTAAAGACACAGCGGGCTCTTTTTCATCTCGCCTCCTCCCAACCTCTATCCAGAGGCTGCTGGGAGGAGGTTCATTCTCCCGCGGTGCTGCCTCCCGACACCCAGCGCCGCGTTACTGCGACCCGCATGGCTCGAGGGCTGAGGTAGGAGGCGGAGCTTCAGCAGGTTGAGCAGTCAGGGGAGTGGAAAGGTCAGAGGTCAGAGGCCGCGCCAGGGCATCTTTCTTATGACCTATAACAGAAGAAACATGAATGATTTGGAGAGAATGTTAAACCGGGAGGCAGCAGAGCGAGGGTTAACGGATAAATCACCTACCTTGACGAAGAACACAAGACGGCTTCACGGCCCCGCGGTCAGCCGCTCTCTTCTCGTCATCTTCCCCACGCCCCGCAGACGCAATCTTCCTGGCCACATAGCGGCAGGCTGGAGGAGAGGGCGATTAAATGAACGGATCATTAACCCCTTAATGACAAAGCCCCTACATGTACAGGCTCAAAATGCATTGTTTTCAATGGGTTTAGGGACCGCCCATTGTCCTTAAGGGGTTAAACGAGCGCAGAGAGGTCACCCGACGAGCAACGATTACGCAACGTCTTACGTAATCCCCACAAAATGACCCAAACAGTAACCGGTACAACCTGTCCCCCCTCCCACTCGGCTGGACACATGTATATAAACACAGAATCGGCCCATCTAGTCATCTGTTTTTCCTGCTCTAAAGACCCTAATCAGTCATTGGTCTCGTCTTAGATTCAAGAACCATGTCTATCCCATGCATGTTTAAATCCCCTCACTGTATTACCCCCTACTACTTCTGCTGGGAGGCTGTTCCACTTATCTACCACCCTCTCAGTAAAACAGCACCCACGATCCCTGTTTAATCAATGCTCCAGGGTGGATGTTACTTTAGCAGATCAACTACAAGTCCCATCATCCACTAGCAGATTCTTCTGCCTCTGATTGGATCCATAGGTTACATGTTTTTGATGCAGCATGAAAACGCCTCTTACCGCCGATTATCAATCACACCATCCTTCCTACGTCTTTCGTTACCGGTTTTCCTCCCCGGTACTGTTGTTCTGCGGTACTCTTTTCGTCTGCTTTCCTCCCCGGTATCGCTCCCGCACGTCACTAATCGCCGCTCCCAGGTTACACAAGCGGAGCCGGTATTTAAAGGGCTGCAGTACAGGTGGGCGGGGCTGCAGTGCAGGTGGGCGGGACCGCGGGGGATTCTGGGAGTCAATGCTCTCTCCATTGGAATTCACTTCCTGGTTTCTCCTTCCTGTCCTGGGGAGAGGTGAGCTATGATCCGACTCCCGGGCGCGATGGTTCCCGTCATCCTACACCCTTCCTTGGCATTACTTTATGCTTTTCTTATTTGACTCAGCATTTAAAGGCCCGGTTGGTTAAGGAAGTCATTAGCTCAGCACTCAGAGGGTTAAGCTGTTATGAAACATGCATTTAACCCTCTCTGGTATGTGCTGTGTCCTCTGAGCAGGGCTTTATCTGGGGATGGGGAAAGGGGCAAATGCATGGGGGGGGATTCCCTCCATACGACCACCGTGTAAATTTAAAGGGGCCGCTCGGCTATTGTATGCATTAAAGTGCGGAGAATGGCTGCGCTGTCCCTTTAACAATGCTTCGCGTTCACTGGGGACGTTATTATGTGAAATATACAACATCAGCATTAGCTTTTCATAAATAATCTAAAACCTCTACATTGGTACGATCCGTTTCCTGTTCCCGGACGGACCCGCCTGTGACTCGGAGCTGTCCGTGGTTCTGACCGCACACGCGTGTCCGTTTTCCTGGTTCTGCTCCGTGGTATCCCTAACCCTCATATTGGAAATTGTCATTTTTTATCTCCGCTCATTTCCCTTTTCATTACAGATTTTAGAGTTGGACTCGGATTTTCCGGATCGCTTCCGAGTAGCGATGGAGGCGCACGAGACCTCCGAACCGCCTCCGGGGAAGATCCCGTCCTGGAAGAGCCCCGACGGCAGCTTCACCAAGACCATCTTAGAGCCGGGCTCAGGAGTGGACAAGCCAAAGGAATGTGCCAAATGCACGATATGCATTGAAGCCGTATCGCTGCCTCCTGACCAGTCCTGTTACCCCAAAGGCTGCTGGTTCCAGGTTGAGCTTGGGGAGGGCGATACGAGTTTGGAGCATCTGGTGGACCGGTGTCTGGAGACCATGCTTCCTGGAGAGGTTTGCCAAGTGGACGGCGCTTTGGGCTTTGGCTTGATCTTGAAGATGGCGGGTTTTGAGAACGGGAAAGAGACCTGGGAGCTGGGGACCGAGGAGAAGATCCGGAGGGCGATGAGGGACCGAGAGAAGGGAGGAAAGGCTTACAGGGATGGGAACATCGAGGGGGCAGAGAGGAGGTACTCCAGAGGGCTCAGGCTTCTGGTCTGTACCCCCGGGGAGGCAGAAACGGAGAGGGTAGCGCTCCTCGCCAACATGGCTGCCTGTGACCTGAAGATGGGACGGCTCCGGGAAGCTGAGGAGAGATGCACGCTGGCTCTGGAGAAGGAGCCGGGACACCTCAAAGCGTTCTATCGGAGGGGGGTGGCCAGGGCCGGGATGGCGGACTGGAAGGGGGCAAAGGGAGACTTCGAGACGTTGCTGACTTTGGATCCGGGGAACAAGGAGGCGCGGAGGGAACTGCTGAGGGTGCGGGAGAGGGACAGGCAGGAGCAGGCGCAGATAAGGAAGGCTTTGGGGAAGATGTTCCTCTAAGCGGCCGGCCTGTACACGCTGGGTGCCGAGGATTACTGGATCATCCCGGGGCTGACGGCACTTTATTTATTGGTGTAATAATGTATATAGCGATACGCAATAAACCTCCACTTCTATTTATGTTTTATGTTTGTGTTACGTCAGGGTCTTCAACCTTCAACAGGGTCTTCAAGCCTGCCCCCCCGCCTGGTACCTGCCTGCTGCCATGTAGAAATGGGCAACAATTTGGGCCTGGATAGCTCTGGGCAACTGAGTATGGGGAATGACTGAAATTGGCCACGTGTTTGGACAGTTGGCAACTATGAAGCACACATCATCACAGAGGGATCTTGGGCACACAAAGGGACTGGCCAAACTAAACAGGGACGTTTGATTAGTATGATTCTAACCAACCAATAAAATACGTACATTGTAATGTAACATTAGCTGTGCGCTTGTACACCCAATAATATATTTCATTTACAGGGCAACTGTAAGATGATATATTATAGCAGCCCCGCTCCCCGGGGTAACGGGACAACCGGCTGTGATTCTTATACGCGACGTGCAAATCAGGTTGAATTTTCTAGAATATTTAGTGCCACTAAAACTACATTTCCCAGCATCCTCCCTCCTTCGTGTTGTAGGGCGTGGCGGCACGGCAAAGCATGCTGGGATACCTGTCAAAGGATGACTTGTATTCCCCTTTAGCTCTGTCTCAGCAAATCGAAAGCGCCTACACGGGTTTGCTTTGCTCCCAGTTGGGTCGCTCCTATTCATCATTTCTTTGGTTAGCTCAGCTGTCAATCAAACGTACATACTATGCTGATTGCAATGTTTCCACTATACCCTCCTACTTTGAGACGCGACGGAAGAAACGTTGGGCGTGGCAAACTGCGTCCAGCCCCGATTGGTTTAACCCCCTACCGTTCGGCCAGTGATTGGCTGAAGGTGTTACACGGGGCTTGGCCTCAGACCCGGAGCTTGCGGTCTCTTCCTGCTATCGGCGATACCGGGCCTCTGCAGCCGGTGATGTCGCGTGTGTCTATACCGTGACGATTGGCGTTGTTTCCACCATATCCTCCGTATATCGTCCGGACATTTTTATCTCCCGCGCTGGGCCGGTGCCGCTCCCCGTTAAGTGACCTGGACCAGGCGTGCGCCGTGTAACCCCCGTCCCTGGAACCAGCAATATTACTATATACTATATAGTATATTTATATTTATCCCAGTGAGCTGCAGTGCAGTGAGGTAATAACCGCTTCCCCCGCCTAGCATCCTCACTACACTACCTGTATCCTGCATGTTAGGCCCGTGACGTCACATCCTCGACATCAGTGATACTCTATGGTATTTTATAGAATCCCTTAATAGCGGGGATACTCGGTATATACCTCTTTATGCCTCGGTATAGCGGGGATACTCTGTCCCGGTGTCTTTATGCCTCGGTATGGCGGGGATACTCTGTCCCGGGGTCTTTATGCCTCTGTATAGCGGGGATACTCTGTCCCGGGGTCTTTATGCCTCTGTATAGCGGGGATACTCTGTCCCGGTGTCTTTATACCTCGGTATAGCGGGGATATTCTGTCCCGGTGTCTTTATACCTCGGTATAGTGGGGATACTCTGTCCCGGTGTCTTTATACCTCGGTATAGCGGGGATATTCTGTCCCGGTGTCTTTATACCTCAGTATAGCGGGGATACTCTGTCCCGGTGTCTTTATACCTCGGTATAGCGGGGATATTCTGTCCCGGTGTCTTTATACCTCGGTATAGCGGGGATACTCTGTCCCGGTGTCTTTATACCTCGGTATAGCGGGGGTACTCTGTCCCGGTGTCTTTATACCTCGGCATGGTGGGGATACTCTGTCCCGGTGTCTTTATACCTCGGTATGGCGGGGATGCTCTGTCCCGGTGTCTTTATACCTCGGTATGGCGGGGATACTCTGTCCCGGTGTCTTTATACCTCGGTATGGCGGGGATACTCTGTCCCGGTGTCTTTATACCTCGGTATAGCGGGGATATTCTGTCCCGGTGTCTTTATACCTCAGTATAGCGGGGATACTCTGTCCCGGTGTCTTTATACCTCGGTATAGCGGGGATATTCTGTCCCGGTGTCTTTATACCTCGGTATAGCGGGGATACTCTGTCCCGGTGTCTTTATACCTCGGTATAGCGGGGGTACTCTGTCCCGGTGTCTTTATACCTCGGCATGGTGGGGATACTCTGTCCCGGTGTCTTTATACCTCGGTATAGCGGGGATACTCTGTCCCGGTGTCTTTATACCTCGGTATAGCGGGGATACTCTGTCCCGGTGTCTTTATACCTCGGTATAGCGGGGATACTCTGTCCCGGTGTCTTTATACCTCGGTATGGCGGGGATACTCTGTCCCGGTGTCTTTATACCTCGGCATGGCGGGGATACTCTGTCCCGGTGTCTTTATACCTCGGTATAGCGGGGGTACTCTGTCCCGGTGTCTTTATATCTCGGTATAGCGGGGATATTCTGTCCCGGTGTCTTTATACCTCGGTATAGCGGGGATACTCTGTCCCGGTGTCTTTATACCTCGGCATGGTGGGGATACTCTGTCCCGGTGTCTTTATGCCTCGGTATGGCGGGGATGCTCTGTCCCGGTGTCTTTATATCTCGGTATAGCGGGGATACTCTGTCCCGGTGTCTTTATACCTCGGGATAGCGGGGGTACTCTGTCCCGGTGTCTTTATACCTCGGTATAGCGGGGGTACTCTGTCCCGGTGTCTTTATACCTCGGTATAGCGGGGGTACTCTGTCCCGGTGTCTTTATACCTCGGTATAGCGGGGTTACTCTGTCCGGGTGTCTTTATACCTCGGTATAGCGGGGATACTCTGTCCGGGTGTCTTTATACCTCGGTATAGCGGGGGTACTCTGTCCCGGTGTCTTTATACCTCGGTATAGCGGGGATACTCTGTCCGGGTGTCTTTATACCTCGGTATAGCGGGGATACTCTGTCCGGGTGTCTTTATACCTCGGTATAGCGGGGATACTCTGTCCGGGTGTCTTTATACCTCGGTATAGCGGGGATACTCTGTCCCGTTGTCTTTATACCTCGGTATAGCGGGGTTACTCTGTCCCGGTGTCTTTATACCTCGGTATGGCGGGGATACTCTGTCCCGGTGTCTTTATACCTCGGTATGGCGGGGTTACTCTGTCCCGGTGTCTTTATACCTCGGTATGGCGGGGTTACTCTGTCCCGGTGTCTTTATACCTCGGTATGGCGGGGATACTCTGTCCCGGTGTCTTTATACCTCGGTATAGCGGGGATACTCTGTCCCGGTGTCTTTATACCTCGGTATAGCGGGGATACTCTGTCCCGGTGTCTTTATACCTCGGTATGGCGGGGGTACTCTGTCCCGGTGTCTTTATACCTCGGTATGGCGGGGATACTCTGTCCCGGTGTCTTTATACCTCGGTATGGCGGGGGTACTCGGTACACTTTTACCTCACAACACTTTTCTTATGACCAACAGATTACTGAGGTCGCCATGGGAACGGAACTCCTGATGAATGATTTGGATAGCAAGTTCTGTGCCGATAACCTTCTGACCAGCGAGGACTGGGGTACGGTTATTACTATTACCAGTTACCAGGCGGTATTATTTGCCTCCGCTCCCTTCACACGCGCCATATAATTGGCGTAGGATGGGGCTGTTTTTAAGACATGGGGCATGTAGATCTGTCTGTTTCTGATTTTTCTATTTATTTAATTTGTAATACACATTTTTTATAACGCACCAAATCAATTATTTGTCTTATTTTATTTACATGTTTTTGATTAGTGATACGTAGTTGCATGAAGTGTATAATCGCCCGTACGTCCCTTTATCCTCAGACACCGGCCTGTACAGTTACCTGGACGAGACGGATGACAATGGGGAACTTTTTCCACCTGCTTTCAGCCATTATCCTCTGCATTTGGTGAGTTTACCTCTCCAGCCTGTGCTCCCATCCATGTACTTCCTGCCCTTTCTGACCTCCTTCCATCTCTTCGCAGTGCGACCGGCAGATGGATATCGAGCCGTACTCCACGTCATCCTCGTGGGACGACATCCGCAGCAAGGATTTGTCAGGTTTGTGCCTTGATTTCTGTTGTGGAGCGCACATCCAGTCAGTCTTCTTGCCTGGAGATATAGTAAGGGACCCGGCCCAAGGAGCTGAGGCTGATAGTTTAAAGTTTGGGACCTGATGTGCCAATCAGGGGGGACCTGCTTAAGGGACACCCCAGGAATCTTAAGCCCTTTAACGCATTTGATAGGTATATGGTTCTTTCAGCAGAATTCCCCCAAAGGTTGATTCGATTAGAGGATCGAGGGGAACCCTGCTGTATGTTACAATAACCCCCGTTACTTGTTATCAGTAAAGACACAGAATCTTCCACGCTGTTGCATGATATGGAGAGGTTCGGGTCGGAGGTTAAACCGCATCTTATCGGGCAAACTCATGCAGCTTCCTGTGGTTTCCGTGCTGGGTGCCGAGTGCAGCCCGTGCGTTATAAACACATAGGAACGTATACGTCGTATATACACTTTATATCCTGCAAGTATAATGGAAGAAGCCTCCTGGCAGATACCTCTGGAGTCGGGCAGATATCGACGCCCCGCAGCCTCTTAAACCTGGAATACAGGGTGCTCCAGCCGCAGAAACCTACAGCACAGCTGCACCCTGCTGATTCCCCCCGAATCCCTGCACGAATACTGATTCCCCCCGAATCCCTGCACGGATACTGATTCCCCCCGAATCCCTGCACGAATACTGATTCCCCCCGAATCCCTGCACGGATACTGATTCCCCCCGAATCCCTGCACGGATACTGATTCCCCCCGAATCCCTGCACAGATACTGATTCCCCCCGAATCCCTGCACGGATACTGATTCCCCCCGAATCCCTGCACGGATACTGATTCCCCCCGAATCCCTGCACGAATACCGATTCCCCACGTACCTGTGTATTTCACACTAAAGTTAGTTAATCTGAATTTAATCTGGTATTTGTGAGCATTACGTTAGCAGCTGTTGGTGCGATAATCCAGATGTGATGGGTGAGGGTGATGTAATGCACGATGTGGCCACAAGATGTCCCTCTCCACAACCCTCCCCGAAGAATAGCATTTACACAGAAAGCCGTAGCCCCTCCTGTCTGTCCGTCCTTCGGCCGCTGGCTGAGGATGTTGGGAATTGCAGTGCAGCAGGTTATTAAGCCTCCAGCTGGCCAACCTAGTGTTCACTTGTACAAATCTCCCACAAGATGTCATGTGAGGTCAAGTACCATGCGTCATCCGTTGCTATAAGTACAAATTTATGTTGAAATAAAAAGAATAACCCCTGTTTAGGAGGAATATGGAAATTAAATGATTTTAATCAGATTTACTGGTGGGGGGGATACAGGAGCACAAGGAGCTTCGGAAGGTGTCAGGGAACCTCATAGCATAAAATTGGAGGTGCTGTTCCACCTACTAACTTGTGTAACTAAATGCAGCATTAGACACCTCGCTCGTAGCACTGATGGATGCACAAGCGCTTCCCAGGAATCATGTTTAATCTTTAATCGTGTTAATTAAGGTAAAACCTAAATGTCATGTGACGTAAAAGCTCGCCCTGATACGTTGTTACTGTTGAAGCCGTAAAACTCTTCTTTATACGAGTTTCTTGTGTTCGTGTCATGAAACCTGCGGATCCGTGTAACGCGCTAGTGAGCGGAAACGCTTCTAAACGGACAAAATGTTTTTCTAGATCTTCTCGTGAAGGCAGAGCCGCTTTCCCCGTTCTCATCCTCGTCCTGCGACTCGTCGTCCTCCTGCGATGCCCTCTACACGGTGAGTACTGATCCTGTACCAGGGACCCCGGAGACAGTATAATTAATAATCACCCTGTAGGGCACACACTCCTGCGGATGGAAGACGGCACCGTCTCAGAGTTTTACTTGTTAACCTCCTACTTCTGTCTTCATCTCACAGAAGTCTCAAGGAGACTTGGCGGCCACGGTGAAGGTCGAGCTGCCTCCGTCCCCCCCGTGTCAGACGCAGGATGCCCCCCTCAACCCTTGCGGTGCTCTGCAAATAACTCTCCTCCCCGTCCCCACAGGGCCAGGTGAGTCTGGATGGTATGCTCTGCGTGTGCACGTTTCATTGTTTCTTGTTTTATAAAGGGTTTTGCTTCAGACAGAACTACCTCTGGGATAAAATACTTAAAGGGAAATGATGACCATTTTATTCATAGCATGAGAAATAAAAACATATTCCTTATCATACTGCCTGTGATAAATAATAGAATGACTCTGTCCTAATCACCCAGCTGGACATGCTGAGTAATGAAAGTCTATGTAGGAACGGAGCTCATTAATAACTGCCATAAAGTGGGCTCAGTGTGGTGTTTGATCACCCAAAGTATCGGCTTGTTATTGTTACAATCATTTATTACAATTATAAACGCTGTGGTTGACCAAACCTTTCCCCGCTGGCGTTTATTTTAGATTTGGTGGAATAAAGGTTGTTTTTGGTAAAGCGCCTCCGTCGGTGGATTTATTGTATTGAATCTTGGGAAGGGGCGATGACCGCAGGCAGCCGTCCTCATCCAGAATCGCGCGCTGTATGTTTATCCGCGGTAACCAAGAGACGCCGCGCATGCAGTCGTGTTACTAATTGTGTTTTTCCCCGTGGAGACCGAGGGTTACTATAACCGGTGCTTAAATATTTTAACCCCTTCAAGATCTGGATTACCTTTTACCTTTTTATTTCTTGCTTTGGGATCATGTGGGATCGCATAACTCTCTCCAGCTTCCCGCGGATGTGCGATCTCTCTGCTATGTACTAATCTTTCTCTCTCTCTCTCTCTCTCTCGGCTCCGTCAGGATGTCTCTCGAAGTCTAACGGTCTGGTGTCCAAGAAGCCGGCCCTGCAGCCCAGACCTGCCCCGGGGACTAAACCTCCTCCCAGCACAAGCAGCGCGTCCCACGCCATCATCCTGCACCCCGTTACGACGACCGCCGGAACGACGCCGGCGCTCACAGGTACGGCTCTCGATGGGGCCCCGGGGCGGTGCTCCGGCCCTCCAGGCACAAAGTGAGGCTTTAATTACTCTTCCGTTAATGAATTGGACATTAGTGAGGGATAACACACTGGTAACCGGTGGCGATTATTTTTTTCCCCTCCCCATTATGCATTCTTATTTTTTAAAATATTTTTACGTTTTTATTTTCCCTCGAAGCGTTAAAGAAGCGCTGGGACGCCGTATCCAGGAGCTGGATTATTTTTACAAACACATCTGTGTCCCAACGCGCTTCGTAACACGGAGTTTGTTATGATGCTTTCAGGGCTTCTGTTCTTTTGGACGGCTCGGTGGAAAGCAGAGTCAGAAGCGTTACGATTAGGGGCCCGGGCAGGCTTTACACTCATACGAGCCAATCTCCAGTCCCTCCAGCTTTTCTTTACTGCAACTCCCATCACTTCATTCCAGGTGCCACAGCCTGCGCTGAAAGGGACAGCGCATTAAAATTCACTCGATTCAGGAAAACACAAAGCGCGAAGCTTGGAGGATACAGACGATAGCGGCGGAATTAAACGCGGCCGCCAGCTATTGTCTTCCCGGCCCTGCTCTTCGAGCCGTTTCTTAAATGAAATTACCTTCCTCGGCTCTGGAAACGGCCTGCGAGATTATCCTCGAGAGGCTTTTTCTTGATTTTCACCGCCTGCCAAATGTTTCTTTCCACTTATAATAATAATAAAAAAAAAGGAACAAAAGAATTTTGTGCAAAAACACCGGAGAAAAGACCCGCGTGCGCTCCGCCAGAACCTGAGTTACACCATTAACTCTTTAATGCGTATGATGGCTGCGCGGCCTCTTTATGTTTTCGGGGGGGGGTTACAAATGCATGGGGTTTAGAACTGACTCTGAATATCCCCGCGGAGAGTTAATTGTCCGTGTGAATTGTTTTCTGGTCGGCCGAGCTCCGTACAGATCTCTGAAGAAAATTAAATGGGAACAATGTGTAATCTTCTTACAGAACAAAAGCAGACGCTGGAAGTTCTAGAACTAATAGAAATAATGTAAAATGAGTTCTAGAACTTGTAATAAAAACTTCTAAAGTTAGTATTTTTTTCACGGTGGTACCGTTTGCTATATACAGCTCGGACGGACCTTTTCTGTAAAGTGATCGTTCGGCCCGAGTTGTTACAGGTGTAGCTGCGGCTGATTTCTTCTGGGTCCCGCCAATATTCTTTTTCAGATTCGTGTAACTTTTGGGTATAATCTTTTTGTCTTTTTGTCTTTTTTTTTTTTCTCCAGCCTCCCCTCCTGTTCTGGTCTCCCAGCTCGTGCCGGTACCCAGCGCAGGATCTGCACCGTCTCCTGTTAAACCCGAGACCAAGACAATTATACCGGCGCCGAGTGCTGGTAAAACCAGCCGCCCCGAGGTGGACGTGAGTATTTCCTTTGCATTAGCATTTACGTTATATTATTCATTTGATGCAATATTTTATATCATAGACAATAGGTATTAGAGCGTATATGGATAACTGAGGTTCTCTGGGTCTGGAGGGTTAGCGGAGAAAAATAACTTTCCAGCTGAAGAAGAGACCTTTAAGGTCCCAAAAACTACTTGTTCTACATCTTCCCAATAAAAAAAGATATCGGCTTCCGTTCCATCTTCTCTTGGACCAATACGGCGATATCGGTTCTCCTTCTTTTGGCGCAATGATTAGTATGGCTGATAAATGAATGGCTGATGAAGTAATATTCATAATTATTTATTATGGAAGCAATATAAATATTACCGAGGCGTTCTAATGGCGCAGGAATTAAAGGAGCCAGATGCCGCAGAGGTTATGTGTTACAGAGGTGGCACAGGTAGGCTGTAGGGGTTCTAAGGGGGTGATTTAAGAACGTTTGGCAGATCCCTTGCTGTCTCGAGAGGGTTTGATAGTTATTTTCACGCGCGTCCATTTAAAAGGAATTAACTAATCCGTGTTTTACAGCCCAAGCTTTTAAAGAGACAGCAACGCATGATCAAAAACCGGGAGTCTGCCTGCCAGTCCCGCCGGAAGAAGAAAGAGTACGTGCTGGGACTGGAGGCGAGACTGCAGGAGACGGAGAGACAGCTGGAGCTGGCACGCCGGGAGAACCGGGAGCTCAGAGAGACCGTACAGAACTTAATGCGAGAGGTGAGTGCGAGAGGCTGCAGGATGCTCAAGTGGCCTCCGCCGAGGCCGATGGGACGTTCCTTTGGGGCGGATATTGTGGGTTTAATTCTTCTTTTCACCCCTTGTATCAGAACGCGTCCCTCCGGGTCTCCTCGGGCAGTCGGAAGGTGGTCTGCGTTATGGTGGCGCTTGTGTTCATCGCGTTTAACTTCGGACCTTCGAGGTGAGTCTCGGCCCAGTCGCTGAGGTGACCACTCGGTGCCGGCGAAGAAATAACCGTCTTTTCCTCCCTTAGCCTCACCCAAACCATACAGGAGGAGACCGCGAGAAGTCCGGAGATTTCCCATCGCGCTCGCCACTTATTAACCTATCAGAGCGGAGAAGAGCCCCGCGAGCCCCAAAGGCCAAAGATGTACCCGTTTCACACGACTACAACCGCGAGAAGCTCCTTCAGGTAACAGGCAGCTGATTCCTACATCTTTGTTTGATCGCCAAGACTTATTCTGGTTCTGGGAGCGTCTCTCGTGGGCTGTAACAGACCGTCTTTCTTCTAGTAACGCCACCGGCTCGCTGGCGAACGTGAAGCATCTCATGGTACGGGATCTGGATCAGCTCTTCCTCACCTCGGACTGCAGGCACTTCAATCGCACGGAGTCTTTGAGGTACGCCTCGTTATGTGTTCCAAGCTGCTTGAGGGGTGCTGATGTGTTTTGAAGCTGCGCTCCTTGTAACAGTAGAACCAGAACTACGAACCGTTACGGAAAAAGTCACGCATTGGAAACCGCTTTACCTTCCTTCAGTGGTTTAAAAGATCTCAGACTTATCCAGAGATCTCACTCCAGCTGAACAGTATGTTCTTCCATTAGCGGACAGCTCAAGCCAGACCCCCCCCCCCGCCGATACTCTGGTGTTTGCAGGCTGTAATTCCCAATAACAGGGCCCCTGCGTTATAACGCCGAGACACCACTTATGAAACGGACGCTTCACGGGGTGGCCACCGGGGGGCAGAGTTGCAGCAGGAAGTGCTAACTGCCTGGCTGTGCCTTCGGATCCACAGATGGGTTCTGCGTATAATTACACCGCAGTCCATCTTCGTCTGATATCCTGGCTTAGACGGCTCACCCAGTCCTTCTAACAGCGACAATCTCCGCAAGAACCTAAGACAGAGTTCTATCGCCCTCCGGGACAGTGGCTTCGTATCCCAGACTGTGTGTGTGTGTATACATATAATTTATATATATAAATCCCCCATAAAGCAAGTTCATCGACTATCAGATCAACAGCTGAAATTCTCTTCAACCAAGGTCTAGAATCTCCTTCTGCGCGTTTCTTAATGTTTTTGAGAAAGGTGTCGGGCCGGCTCGCTTCTTTCTTACGTGTCGGTCCTTTAGATAAGACCTTCCGCCTATAGAAGGGGTTGTCTTATGAGTTAAGATTTCGTCCTCTGGATAGAATCCATCCCTTACATCAGCGCTGATTGTCCAGCCTATGATCAAAGGGTTTATTAATAAGAGGGAAATCACCTGACCTCTGCGGACCTATTATATACATCCCGTACTAATGAGCTAGTATTTCCTCGTGTGTGTAAACGTGCCTCCGCTTGCTCGAGGAGACCTCTCTGTAAAGGTTAAAGCGGAATAACCGAGCTGGAGTTTTTTCTAACGCAGCCTCCTCTGGGAGGTCATCTGATTAAAGGCGAGAGATAAATGCTCCAGCATGCGTGTCCGGGTACTCGCTGGAAATCAGGACCACGTTTAATCAGATCCGTAGCCTCGCACGGCATCCGCAGCTCTTCGAGGGTCTGGGGACTTGGCCGGCGATACAAAGGAGAAAAATAGTAATGTTTAGAAAATGCTAATTTGTTATTTTTTGTTTAAAAAAAAACAAAAAAAAACAAAAGGGTGCATCTACCGCCTCATCCAGGAGACGCAGAACGCGCGGGGCTTACCAACTGCATCCGTGCTGAATTCTAATGACAAAAACAGGGGAAAAAACCTAGAGATCCAAACAAAAAAATCCCCGAAACTCCCGCGTCGCTGTTACATCAAAACAGGAAATACATTTTAGGTGTGTGTGTGTGTGATCCAGCTCCACAAATAAGGGTTTAAAAATTCAAAATGTAATTAGACCAGTAAAAACATGATAGACAAAAAAAGAGATGTGCTCAAGTGCATGCCATGATTAAGAACTGTTTGAAACGCGTTGGCGTATTTTTTCTCAATCACTTGAGCACATCTCTTTTTTTCTCTTGTCTATCATGTTTTTACTGGTCTAATTACATTTAGAATTTTTAAACCCTTATTTGTGGAGCTGGATCTTCTATCTACACTGTTATTTGGATTAACCGAGGATATGGCTCAGCCTTCTATCCCGTGCTCCCTGCAATTTGAAGCGTCTCTCCAAAACATATAAATGGTGAGCTGGAGTTATCTATGTTTTATGTGTGTATATATATTATATGATTATAATTACACACACACTATTTGTTTCTGCAAATATGCTTTACGATACAAGAATATATATATATATATATATATATTTTTTTTCTCCCGCAGGTTAGTTGATGAGCTCAGCCTTTGGGTCCGACGACATCAGAATGAAAGGAAGAGCGGGAAGCAGCCCCCCAAGAAGCACCGAAGAGCAAAGGTGGGCAACTTCGCCTCGAGGTAGACGAAAAGCTTTTAATGTATCCGGCAGATATAACGTGTTCCACTTTCCTCTCCCCTTCCAGAAGCCGTTCGTTAGGAAGACCGTGTCGCTTTCTGATCTGGTGCCTGCGCAGCCTTCCAGAATCACACACAGGTCGGTCGCATCCCTCTTCCCGCTGTGTTTTTTATTATTTGTTTCCGAATCATTCTTGAAATTGGGTTTCTTCCCCTCTTGGTGGCCGCGTCTCACTTTTTCTTTCTTTTAGGCTGCACAGCGCTCCGTTACAACTCTACGGCCCCCCGAAACCCAGCGACACCTTTCTCATGGACGCCATCGAGAGACGCGAGGATACTTTCTACGTGGTGTCGTTCCGCAGGGTCGGTGTTCTTCTCATCTCGTCTCTGCCTGCTTTCCCTCCAGACCGTAAACTCAACCTTGCGTTCGTTTCTTCGTTTTAGGATCATCTCCTCCTGCCTGCGATAAGTCACAACAAGACGTCCCGTCCCAAGATGTCCCTTGTGATGCCAGCCATGCCCGTGAACGGTGAGTGACCTCCAGAGCCGACACTCAATCCTCATAACTGCGTCTTTTGCTTCATTTATGGCGCCAACGTCCGCCGTATCGATCCCTGCTGGCGCTTGATCCGGAACGTGATCACTCGTCCCCGACAAATGACTTCTTCACCAAAGCTGAAGGTTATTGTCAAGGACAAACCCCCCCCACCAGGGGAGCCAGGAGTCTCTTAATGTTTTGTCAGAAGCCGGGACGCGGTTCGTTCCGCGCCTAATGAATCCATGAAGCTTCTAGAGCCGCGCATCCGGATGGGGAAGAAAAGGCAAAAAAAACCCCAGCATCAAATAATAATCTTAACGTAACGGCAGCGAGCGGAACGGTGGGAGGAATAGTTTTATTCCCCGGCGTGGGGAAGTTTGAATGCGTAGCCTGCTTGAGATCTCTGTCCCCGGGGATGTTTACAGCTCTCTGCGTCCAAGAATTATTTCTCGGATCGCGCCGGCCGTAAGGGTTTGTTGTTAAAAAATAAAAATACCATGGGAACCGCGGGGAGCGCCCTGGCCGGCAGAGAACGGCATAACCGCCGTGTCATACGGTTCACAGATTGAAATAAGAAATCTATACCTAATAAAAGCCATATATAGATAGACCAATAGGGAAAGGGTTCATAAGCTCCTGCTTTCTGGATCTGCATGGTTATTCCTCCCCATTGAGTTCTCTGCCCATGTTACGTTTCTGATTCATTAGTTCAGGCTTTGTTAAATATGAGGTCATCCAGCTGTCATGCGCGTTAAAACGATGCGCTTGATGGCTGAAGCGTCCCTTTAATGGTTTTTAAAAGCCCTGAATGCTCTGACAGAGACGTTTCCACGCTGGTGTTGGGTTATGATGTCATGTGACTGAGCTCATGATTTATCTCTTGCATGAAGTTTCACGTTAGATTGTGGGAACCCAGTTCCGGCCCCCAGATGCTTCCCCTGTTTATCGCGTTCGCTGTGTTTCATTTACATTCTGTGCCGTGCACGCGTGATCGTGTAACCAGACCTGTGGCGCTCTCCGGCTCAGAGAACCGATTCGCTGACCTGGAACTTTCATGCGGTTTCTGCGACCGGTCCGGAGGTCTTTGGTAAAAAGTCGCTCCCTTTCTGGCCAAGCGATGACTCCATTAGGGTTATGGGCCCTCGAGGACCCTCCGGAGCCGCGTGACGGCGCAGCAGATGTGCGAGAGGCCACCAGATCCTCGCTCCGCACTCCATCCAAGACTGCTTCCAATACTTCTTCGAGCCAAACTCGTACTGGGATGCGAGAGACCCCCCGGCCGTCGCACCTCAGCCCCCCCCCCGGCCTTTATTTACTGTATGTTTCATGAGAACCTTCTTCTCCGGGACTTGGTCGCTGGGATTGGAAGCTCCTCTGGGCACAGTCGGGAAGCTGATGTTCTTGGCTGCCTCTCGTGCAGACGCTTCTGCGCTCTCTCCCGCGGTTTGGACCTCCGTGGCGTGAATTCACTCACCTGAGAGTTTGTAGGAGAATAGATTCGCTGGCCCCGCTATGCCCGAGATGAGCCGCTAGCCGACTGGCTGATGCCGGAAGGGCCAAGCTGGCGCTTCATAATGCGTAGCGATGTCATGGATCTGACACGTTCATCTCACAGACCCGTTTCAGGTCCCAGCGTCTTCTCCCTGCCCGTCGCCCGCTCCGTTCACGGCCGCCCTTATAACCCCCGCGTTTTCTCTTTTCTTAATCGCTTTTGCTGATATTTTATGTATTTTATCAGTCGATTTAAGCCAAGAAATAACTTTTTCTTTCTCTCTCCCTCTGCAGACAGCGTGTATAACAATTCCCGAGGATACGAAACCATGATGCAGATAGATTGTGAAGTTATGGATACGCGGGTTATCCAGATCAAATCCTCCACCGTTCCACCATCTTTGAGAACGCCGCCGGCGCGACCTGCGCAGCAGGGGGCTCCCCGCGGGAACCTCTCCCTCTATCTTCAGGACCACGACCCGTCGGAAGACGGACAGAACTGAAGACCGAGGAGCCCGTGTGATGTAAACGCGCGTGTATAGCTGTATATATGATGTATTATATACATATTTTATTATACGATGCACATATAGTGTGTATATGTATTAGAATATAACGGGAGGAAAGCGTTTTAGGGGTAACGTGTCCATGCAGAAATACTTTTATTATTATGTGTAAATACTTTATGTATATAGGAGAGGTTACAGGTACATATGTGCACACAAGCGTCTGACACGCACACGGATATTCTGTGTGCAGAGACCCGGACATCGTCTTTCTGTGAATATATGTGTGTGTGTGTTATTTATATTATATATAAGTATGCACACGTATATACACAGCCCGACCCCGCGCGTTTGGGGTTATTATATATAATATATATATCTGTGTGTATACATATGTTTGTGTGCACATTCACTTCAGCTTTTTAAAGGGACGATGAGCGGCCGGGCGCGACGTTCTGCTTCCAGGGGGCCGTCGGGGCCGGGCACGGCGGGCGCTGCTCACGCATGGGACCCATAGGGGGCAGATTGCTGGTTAAAGGATTTTGTCTTTAGGCTGCGGGTCGGTTGTAAACGTTGAGTGTTTGTGTGAGGCTGCGCAGGCACTCTGTGCCGTAGCTCGCTGTATTCGTTGCAGTCGTTGGTTAATTAAGGTTTTAATCAAGATCGTTTTTTTTTTTTGTAATTTTTTAAATAAACAATAAAGAGCTTAGCTTTATAATTTAAGTGACTTTTGGACTCTTTATGAATGGGCAAAAAGTACCGAATTTTTCCTGCGACTACAGGGTCCGGTGTGAGAAGGGATACGCGGGGGCCGGTGTGAGGGGCCGCTGGTATGCGCAGGTTATCTTACTTTAACCCGAGCGGGGTCTGCTGATTTCCCCCCCCCCCCAGCGCTGTATACTACCCCCCCCAGCGCTGTATACTACCCCCCCCCCAATGCTGTATACAATACTATCCCCCCCCCCAGTGCTGTATACTGTACTACCCCCCAGCTCTGTATACAATACTCTCCCCCCCCCCCAGATCTATATCACGTAATGTCGGTCATCTCATCGTCTCCGGGGTGAATATATATATTTTAGAGAATAAATCTAGAGTGAAAACAGACGCACGTGTGGCTGCGCTTCCGAGGTCTTCAGACATCTGCATGCGCGGATCTATAGTAGAATATCCTCCAGGAGTGTAATATTTTGGTGAGTTATGTAACTTCCCCTCCCGTCAGTTCCTATTAACCGCTGAAAAGGGCCAGACCGCCTCGTCGTGCAGAACAAATCCAGCAAACGGCTTTTACACCTGGGGGGGGCAGTCCTTCTGGGGTCCAAAGCGAAATCCATCTTCTAATTAATACAATTTACTTATTACTCATATTTATCCTTAAACTGCCACATTCTACAAACATAGAATCAAACAAGGCTGGGGGAGGGGGGGGGCAATTGTTCTTAAAGGGCCAGTAAGGGCAGGCAGGAGGGCAGCCGAGGCGCATAACACAATGTTAAGTAAGCCTGCGTTAAAAGCCAGAGAGAAAGCTGTGAGTGAAGAGCGGGAGTGTGTGTGTGTGTGTTGTGAGTGTGTTTCTGTTGTGTTGTGAGTGTGTTTGTGCGCGCGCAGCATGACTGTATATAAGCTCGCCGCGATGGTCGTTATAGAAGGGCGCCGAGCTGCCGGTGAGCTGAGAAGCCATCGTCCTGGCAAAGCTTGGTGGCGGTGTTGTGGGAAGACGCTTTCTCTGCAGGGACTGGCAGACCTGCCAAGGCTGAGAGTGCTGGGTGTGGACGGCTCCGGAGAGAGACAGAGGTTCATCTAACAGTACAACGATGCACGGCCAGGCATGGACTTGGGGTCCAGCGTGGAGCAGAAGGATCTGTGCCTGTGGGAGATATGACATCATAATCTATCACTCTTGCGTTGAAGGGGATCAAGTTGCCTCCGCGCGTTCTGATGCTTCGCCTCTCTCTGTCCGGTAAATCGGGGTCAGATCCCCCGCTCCTTTTTTTATTTCTGTCCAAGCTGTTCTGCGATGCCCCACTGTCGTATTTACCCACTGTACTGCGCCGCTGAATATGACGGCTCTACATAAATCATAGAAGTCCTGTACCAGAGCCTCGCGTGTAGCCTTTTAAATCTAGACACATAATGTGTAAGAGTTATTAATGATGGGTCTTCGTAGCCCCCCAGCTCTCTGACGTACGTATGAAGCGTTCTGACAGCTACCACCCGGTTATAAACGATCGCTCTCTGACGGCTCGGGTCTCGGGAGACGCGGCTCATTTCCCCAAATTCTGCTTTCATCTAACTTTCTATCCTTACAGCAAGCGAAACCCCTGCCAATTAGGAGTTAAAACCCCAAATTGGGTTAATTCCCTGTAATTACAGCGTATAAAACGGGCCTCGCCATATGTTTGGTTCCCGTTACCGTGTTTACGCGTCTCCTCGATGCCTGTCCGGGGTTTGTGTACACTTCTTTTATGATTTCTTACATGATTTATTGCTACGGCGTGTGGAATTTGCTGAAGTCGAGCCGTTAAAGTGAATCGATTGCCGCTGTCGATGCTAAACGGTGCAGCTTGAGCTCGTTTAAAAACCTTCTAAGATTTGGGAATCGACCCCAAAATGGCAATGACTTCTTTCAAGATGACCTCATCAAGAGCCGTCAATTTCTTTCAAGATGATCTCATAAAGCTGTATGTTTGTTGACCTCGGCAATTGCTGAAGGACCCCTCAGTGCTTAGTGATTGCACTCCTGAAACCAGGTTAGGAGTAATGCTAGTGATGTCATCATTTATTTTAATATCTCATATAAATGATGTCGTCATTTATTTTAATATCTAATACATGGAAACCCAAGGATCCGGCTTGTGAAGAATCTTGTGTCTATTAACCGGGTTAAACTCGGATCCAGCCGAGCGGAGCGGAGGAGTTATTGCCTCCTAGAACTTGGCAGCAAACTCATGGATGGAGGTTCCTTTATGTTCAGGATGTTTTTGGACTTGGCAAAGACCCGATTCCTTCCACGTTGTGTGTTTGATTCCGGGGGAGGTTCCGTTGAGTGAATACCCCCCCCCCGATCTGATGACAACCGCGTTTCCCCCAAATCTGGGATTAGTGAATAAGACTCCAAGTGGTCTGGTGGGACATTGGATATGTATTTCTACGCTGAGGCTCCTGGCTTTCCACTCATGGGTTAGACTTCAGAACCACAGGCCGTGAGACCTCCCAGCTCGTGATATCCATCTTCTCGTTCCTGGAGCTCTCCCGGGCTGTCTCTGTTTTATGGGATTCTGCACCTGGGACTTCCGCTCTTCTTATCTTGTAAATCTTTACAGCGTCGAGCATATCTGACCTTCCAAAAAAAGAAACATTGTATCCATGGTAACATCCATGCAACGAGGGGTGCAGGAATTCCATCAACTATACAAGAGCATTTGTACCTAGGGGCTCCTGGGATGAATATGCAGCCCCTTTTGGGTGATAAGGCGCCCTAGACATCTTTTTCCTTTTCTCCTGCTTTGCGTTAGAGACCCACCCAAGACCCGCCCATTTTAAATCAAGCTCTGCCTACTTTCACCATGTATGGTCTCTTTATGCCCAGGCTCCACCTCTTTGATTCCCTTGCCCCGCCCCCAAGGACTTTTAATTATTTTTTTAGAGCACTGGGGAGGTCAGGCTACGTCCGCCTATGGGCTTCGCGTGACTACCAAAGGTCTTATGTCAAAGCTCAGCTGTAACAACTGGCAAAGCGGTCTCATTCTGCTAATTTATATACATTCTTCAAGCCACAAAAATGTTCTTTATTCTAGAAAACAGCTTAAAACAGATGTTTCTGGGACTTGCCAGGATCTAATGCCTATGGATATCCATAAGGGGGAGAGCGACCGGGGGTCCACAGGCAAACTAAGCGCCTCGTCAGGATGGTTCCCGCCGCTGCCACGTCCTAACGATGATGTCATATTTATTTTAAACGATAGCGTGCAGCAGGTACGATGTTATCGTGAACCCGTGAAGTAATCCCTCGGCCCGGCGCTGGGAAAGTAACTGCAGATTTTGTAAATACGTGAAAGAATTTAGCAAGTCGGGTTCCAGTGGATTACGCAGCTCATCTGGCAGCGGAACCGACACTCAGGGACTTTTTTGTTTGTTATTCTATTTAAGATTAAACCTTTTTAAACTCTTTTTATTAATTGTGAAAGATGGCAGGATAGGTTTCCGTTTTTATGCGGCTTGTAGAATTAATTTCTGTAAGTGACTCTCTTATCATAACCTGGGAACTCTCCGGGTTCGGCCTGGAAAACTCGGGGTGGCGAGAGCGGGGCCCATCTTTAAATGGGGCTGTTTCCCAGGCTGCATCGGTAATCGGCTGTTACCCCTGCCGCATCTATGGAAAGAGAGCGGCAGGATGCGCCAGGTGTAACAGCTGATTACCGATGGAGCCTTTCACTTCCATGGGTCAAAGGAAGTGGATTCTAGCTCCACCCACATCCTGCTTACCCACAACTGGCCACACCCCTCCAGCATTACCAGCTCCAGCTTCTCTTCCCCACCCCCTCCCGGCTTCACCTCCCCCTCAGAGATATATATATAGAATTGTGAGAACAAGAGTTGGGGTACGGCCTTTGACGAGGGGCCCCACATATTTTAGGAAACTGGGCACCCTGTGGCCAGAGTTATCAGCAGCTGGCTTTGTGGTGGACGTTTCAGTAAAGGCCCAAGAAGCTCCGGCATCTTCCATACTGCTTATCACAGGCGCCGTTGTCCTGACGCCGACACACAGAAGTCGGGAAGTGACCCTTTTTGCGATTATCAGAATATTTTTGAGTCCTTATGAGTTAATGGCGGAGCGGTGTCACCGTCATAGTGGCAGCCTGTCCCGCGAGCCAACATGAGTCAGCAGCCAACCGGCGCCAACTCAAGGAGCTAAGAGCGCCCGGCATGGCTGTGGAGTGTCGGGTTTGGCAGAGTCCTTCGACTCCCGCAGCCGGGTACTAAAGCTGCCTCCGTACCAAACATACAGGCACAGAACTGGGATCTAAGTCCCTTCCCAGTATGTAGCCGGTTCCAGGTTAGGTCTATAGGAACAGCGAGAGAGAGGAGGGGGGATGGGAGAGAGACGTTTACATACAGAAAGGGATTTAACGCCGTACAGGAGGGAAGTTACAGCAAGAAGCCGTAATCAAACCCTAGAGGGTCAGATGCAATGGAAGGAAGTTTTACTTTACTGTGAGGGTGGTGGATAAGTGGAACAGCCTCCCAGCAGAGGTGGTAGAGGGTAATACAGTGAGTGGATCAAACATGTATGGGATAGGCATACGGCTCCTGAATCTAAGACGAGACCAACGACTGATTTAAGGTTTGAGTCTCTACAGCAGGAGAAACAGACTAGACGGGGGCCGAAAGGGGCCGATCTTCCGGCAGGTTCCACACGCTGTAGAGTTCGGGGCCCATGTGGCTCTTTGCCTAGGGGCCCTGCTGACTTTTAATCCATCTCTGTCAGGTGAGATCACTGCGCTCTGTCGCTATCCTCCGGCTGAAACGTGCCGCTGTCTCTCCGTGATCCGTGCTGTTCATACATGACACATCAGAAGCCCCCTCCTTCCTCACATTCCTGCCTCCCTCCCTCCCTTGTTCTGTTTACCAATCCCCATTCCATTTACCATGGCAACACACTCGCGTGTGACATCATAGCTTTTCCGCTGACCTCACCCCGAACTTCCCATGACCTGTAACATTGCTCTATTAACCTTTCCTCTGCCATAGGGAAGCTTTACTGGAACTGCCACCCAATCAACAGCGGCCGTGTTCGGGAGACCCTTCATCAGACCCAGTGTAACGCAGAGCATCGCACCATGACGGGGAGGCCTGCAGATCGTTTCCATATTTGATTTTCCTCCAGTGTCCAGCCTTTATACCAGGTTTCAAACTTTATCTCTTCCTACCAATGCTAGAACATCTATCGAGGAAATTCCATAAAGTCTACGTTAACCCTTCGGCCACCTTATGGATTGGATCTCGCCTAAAGTACTGAGGGTAGTAGATAAGTGGAACAGCCTCCCAGCAGAAGAGGAAGCGACTAATACAGTAAATGCACACCGATTCCAGAAGGTTAACTCATTCCAACTAACCATTCCATCAGGGGGATCCCATTAAGCTTCCATGAGGTGCACATTAACCCTTTCCGCAAGAGAAATTCCTTCAGCTCTACACTTAACACCTTCCCTTCCTAGCCTGATGCTCGCATTAACCCTTCGTTGCTCCTTTGGCGCTCCTTACCCTTATCTCATTCCGTGGAGACATTTCTGCAGTGGGAAGATTCCTTGGAAGGCCTTCAGACAGAAATGAGTTCATTAAATAAAGGAGGAGAGTTGAGGGAAGAGCCAAATGGCGTGAGGAGCGAGACACAATTACAGGAGGGGAGAAGGATGAAGATGGAGAGAAGGTTCCGTGTTATTTCAACACGTTCTAAGAGCATTATGGGGGGCGTCTGAGAAAGATACCCCAGATGTCTCTCTAAAAGGGTTACCCCGGACCGCTCCCTCTGTAACCAGCCCCCCCCCACCGCCGCTCATTCACTAACAAAAAAATGAGATGTCATCAAATGGAAAATCAAAGTCACTCTCATTAACACGTCTCTCTAATCCTGGGCAGGGAACGGAAACGGGGACAGGGAGTGAGTGTGACGGCTCTGGGCATGGAGAGGAAACAATGCGACAATTTATACACAATCCTGTGTGCCCGTGGGGGCTGGGCACAGACAGCCAAACAAACAGACGGGGCGGAAAATGTGAAAGGGAATAATTAAACATGGAAAACGCATGCAATTAACACAACGGATCAGTACAGATACGGCATTACGGTCATCTTCAGCCTGCGAGGATCTCTTGGGGTTCTCCTCAAGTGTAAAGCGGAGTCCCGATGTGGACCTCCTTTCTCGTGTCCATGGAGGAATACCAACTGCACCCCAGTGATGAGGCGCGTGGTGGAGAAGGGTATGATGGGGCTGTCTGTTTTGACTAGTTCTCAAACCTTTTTATATGCAACCTCTCTCTAACTCTATCCGAAAAGGCCTTCCACCCCACACAACACTACCTAGGAGCTTCCTGCACACAACACTATCCGACAGCCCCTCTCCTCCCTGCACACCGTATTATCCAGCACTGCCGTGAACCCTCATGCTGGACAGGACATACGGCGGGTCCTATAATAATAGTATCTGTATAATTAAATGGACTGGCAGCTAACAGACAGCTCCTTAAATCTTTCTCAGTTGTAACATTTGACATCATGGGTGTGAAGGAGCCGCCATATTAATAGTTCTTCATTCCGTTTCTTTTCTCGCCCCATTCTGTCCTCCATGCTGCCGAGTCTATCCCTCACATCTTGAAACCTCAAAGCCCCGATTGTTCTCTGTCTCCAGACTCCCGTCTTACGCCACTAAGAAGAAGCGAGGAGGTTGTTTTTATTTCAGAGATATCACCCGGGTTTAGCCTAAAGGCTGTAACCGGTAACAGGTCTTGACCTGACTTGGGTTGCGCTGCACCTTCCTTCAACTCCCCATCATGAGAGAAATTCTTGGTGCCCTCGCCGAGGTCTGACGCTCTGAATCCTTCCCCATCACAGCTGGTTGGACTCCCATCTGGCATTAGATTTGCTTCTAGCCAAAGGGAAGGCAATGACTCAGATTTACGCGCATGTCAAAGTATAGCATGGGTCGCATTATTCACGGGGCCGCAAACCAAGCCAAGAACTCCTGTGCTGCAGCCTTTGGGGTCCCGGGACATGCGATGACTCCAGAAGTCGGGCTGGATTTCCGATTCTGACACATGGAATGGCCGTGCCGTGTTTCATACACAATGCGTCAACTGCTCCTGGAAACGACCATAAACTTTTAATATGGCGAGACGAGTGGAAAACGAGAGAGAGAAAGAGAGGAGGGCTGTGGAGAGATGAAAAAAGAAAGGAGGGAGAAGCGGTCGGTTAAGATCAATGGGATGGGGGCGACGGGTGATTAGAAACAGCAAGGAAAATAAGAAGAAACAGGAAAGAACAAGAGAAGGAATGGAAAGATGTCAGAAACGACATGAGCAGGGATGGACGGATGAGAGAGGGAGAAGAGGAGCTAGAAGAAACATGGGGAGGAAGAGAGGACAACGGGGGGATCCGGGAGAGAAGCAGAATGATGAAAGATGGAGAGGAAGTAATGGAAAAAGAATAGAGGGGGAGAAAAAATATAGGAGAGGAGATGCGGGAAAGAGAAAAATGAAAGATGCAGGGAAAGTAATGGAAAGAGGAGGTGAGCCCCCCCCAAAAAAAGAGGGCAAAAGAAAAAAAGAGGTAAAGAGGCAGAGGAAGAAAATGGACAGGTGGGAAAAAAAGAAGGAATGGGAAAAAAAAAGCAAAGTGGTAGCCGAGAAAAACAGGAGAGGTGTATATAACAGAGCAGATAATAACGAACGTGTGGAGGGAGGAATGAAAGGAAAGAATGCAGCAGGGAGGGGTGAGGAACGAGTGAATGTATCAGGCAGTTCGGTGGAGAGATGGAGCCAACCGGAGTCACACAGCCCGGCACCTAGCGTGCCAAAAACAGAGTGTAACGTTCCAAAAATGCATCAATTCCATCCGTCCGTCCCTCCGTCTCTATATGCTACCGACCTGTGCCAGCGCTCTCGCTGCACGCTCTCACTCTACTCTCTCGCTGGGCTCTCTCACTCTACTCTCTCGCTGCACGCTCTCACTCTACTCTCTCGCTGCGCTCTCTCGCTGCACTCTCTCACTGCACTCTGTCGCTGGGCTCTCTCGCTGCACTCTGTCGCTGCACTCTTGCTGTACGCTCTCGCTGCACTCTCTCGCTGGGCTCTCTCGCTGCACTCTCTCGCTGGGCTCTCTCGCTGCACTCTCTCGTTGGGCTCTCTCGCTGGGCTCTCTCGTTGGGCTCTCTCGCTGCACTCTCTCGCTGGGCTCTCTCGCTGGACTCTCTCGCCGCACGCTCTCGCTCTTCCTCGCTAACTCTCTGCCCTTCCTTTCACCTCTCCTTGTTTTCTCATCAGTTCTCTTTAATTCCTTTTCCTTACCGTCCTGAGATCGTCTCCTCCGTCTGTAATTCCTCCCCGCCGGACACCTGTGATAGAAAGTGCGAGCTGCCCACCTGCGCAGGTGAATCGGCCCGGGACGCTCCAGCCGCCCTTCACACTTTAACGCATGTCATCGCTGACCCTCGGCCAGCTGCTTTAAAAGTATAATAAATAATAATATTTAAGTTTATAAATAACGAGAATATTTTAAAAGCATATTTAATGATTAGCATTCCAGGCAGAACGCCAGCGCTCCGTAAGAAGATCTGAGCATCCCGGACACTCGGAATACCAGTGACTAAGAGCCTTTTGTGCTTAAAATGCTTTTAATGCCCCAGATGGGAGCCGTTTGCGGAATTTCCAGCAGATTTAGTTAAAGCACCTGTTTTACTACCGGAAATTCACAACTTTTCTTCCTGTTATATCACAGCTGGAATCCCTGCTTGATTACAGGTGACTTCATGTAGACTCTCTTTACCTCCTGACCAGTTATTAGAGCCCTTGAATCGTTAGGGAGGGACTACATTTAAGTAAAAAGGAGAGTTCCCAGGTATGAAAGCTGCGCATGATCAGTAAAGGAACGGCAGGTTTATGACCCAAAGAGCTGCTTGAGCATCATGTGTAGGACGCCGAGCACACTGTCAGGTCTCAGGCTCCATCACGTTTCTGTGCTGCCCCTGGGCTCCCAAGTTCTGGCCTATTCCCCCCTCTTTATCAAATATTCCCTTATTTCACTCCCACAATCCTCAGCCAGCGTCTTTGCCCCGCAGGCTCTCTCCTGGCCCCCGGAAGGCAGCGATTTCCTCTCCCTGCTCCCCTTGTTGTCTCATTCTTTCTTTCCTCGCCGCTGCGCCCTCCTTTCCTCCGGTTATCCCCCCTTCTCCTTGTTCTTTCCGCCCCCTCTCTCTCCCTCTCCCCCCTCTCTCTGTGATGCCGTAATGTTTATGCACATCTGTTTAGTGACACATCCAGCCGGGCCGCGTCCAGCCGGGCCGCTCTCCTCCCTATGCGCTGCCCGTTCCCTCATTCCTTCCTCACACCTCTCCTCTGATCCATGCGCAGCGATGGCAGAGAGCGAGACGCGGTGGGGGAACGAGGGGCGGGAAAGGGCAGAAAGGGAATAAATGTGCAGACATGCAGAGGAATGGGGCCGTTCTTCTCCTTGTTTTTCCTCCCCGCTCTCACACTTCTCCCTGGGGGTATTTACGCACGGCTGTCCTGTACATGCAGGTGCACCGTGCCCTAGGAGCTTAAATATTCCATCGCTTCTCCCCCGGGCCCCCTCCCCCTTATTTAGGAAGGTGACGGGGCCAATAATCTTCTCGTGTATGATGTCATCGCTCCGCTATGCTACATGTTTATTTATCTGCGGAGTTTGAGAATAAACAGGCTCTACTTCTTAACCTTCAGCCCCGATGCTGGCTTTATCCGTGACCTTGAGCATTAAAGCCCCCGTCCTGCCCCGGCTATTCTTGAAATTGCCCATTGCATGATTTTTTACGCCCCCCACGTCCACCCTGCTCCCCTCCTGCTCCATTATTAGTGCGGGAATCTCCCCCTCAGGCCTTATCAACTAAATGAGCCGCCTGGTAAAATGCATCGCTTGAGGGTGATAGATAAGTGGAACAGCATCCCAGCAGAAGTGGTAGAGGGCTAAACAATTTAAACATGCATGGGGTAGGCATACGGCTCCTGTATCTAAGACGAGACCAACGTCTGGGTCTTTACAGCAAGACAAGCAGGCGACTAGACGGGCCGAACGGGGGCCGAGGGGCAGATTCTGTTTCTAAACAACTATTTCCCATTTCGCAGCCTGGGATAGATTACGATTATATGGAGTCCCAATATATTCATTCATATTTCTAAATCACGCGTATAATGAACATTCAGTGCTCCATTAACCCCTTGTTAATCCAGCCCTATCCCTCCATTCCTCGTATAATATGTCTTAACCCCATAGACCCCTCGGTTAAGCATTTATTTTGGATGGCGGCCGACGCTCTTATCCGCCGGTAGGTCTCTTTCCTTGCGGTCGGAGATATTTAGGGCCGGCCGCGTGCGATGAAGCGAAGGACTCGATGATAGTTCATTCCCTGTCGGCCGGCAGCGTCTGCACTTTCTCCAGGCTGCTGTTACAGCTCACATTCCGTTTGATTTTTCTTTTTTCTTTCTTTAATAACAGAGTTTTTTTTCTGAATTCCCGCATGGATGAGCCGCCCGCCGGGTGTTTGTTCTGTGAATCACCGCATCCTGCGCTCCGTCACTCACACGGCGAAAGCCCAAACAATAGCCACCCACCGCTCCATCCCCGGCGACCCTCCACTCACGCTTACTCCAGAACGCCACCGATCCTGCGCTCTTCACACGATCCCAAGCTCCTCCGCCTGCCCAATCCATTATATTATTCAACGCAGGACCCCACCTCGCTCCTCGGATTTTTTTGGGGGGGGTCTTGGTGATTTTAGAGCATTACCGCCCCCCCGTATGGTGCCTATCACTGACTTCATCTCTGACATTCAGCAATGATCGATTTTATCTTGGACTGTGACTAATCGCGGCCAACGCAGCCACGATACCAGCCAAGAATCTCGAATAAACAAAGAAGAGCCCTTCGTTTTAGCTTTCAGCCTCCAGAATCCTGCTTTTTTTTGACCCGGGATTTAAATCTAGATACTTCTTGTGATCCAGAAAAGCTCTAAAGCTGGTGATTATTTTAACACACAGAGCGGCGAATGTCCGATAAATCAATCAGTTCTGGTGTGAAAATCGTCCACGGCACCTGCAGCCACCCCCTCCTAAGGCAGCGGATTCTGGATCTTTACAGCCCTCACCGTCTTTGTTTTGAAACCGAATCTTCTCCGAGCGTAACAAGTGTCCGTTTGTTGTCTCTTCCGCCCGCGGGATGGATGTTTCCACCCAGATTCATACAGAGCTACATTATCTTTGTATTCATGGATGGAATAACTGTGCGCAGCAAAGTCTTCCTGGAAACGTTTTAAAGGGCAGTGAGCGCGCGGGACAAGCTGGATGTTCCCTCCGTGCCTGTTTCCGTGTTAAGTCCATTTTGCCCGGACCCCGGGGCATTTTATTCCATTCAAATCGGTGCAGGCATTCTCTAGTTATTGGAGCTCGAAAATAAGCCTTCTGTGTCACGTAGCTCCTCCCCCGGCTGCCTCTGCTGAAAGCATGGAGCGTACCTCAGTATGCTTCCTGCACTCGCTCCATGGAACTCCCATTCCAGTCAAGGGGAGCAGCAGAAGCCAATGACGTATGGTTTCTCACCACTGATGTTTTGCTAGCATACATGTGATTGGCTGTCTGCTATAGTGACGTCAGTGGGAGTGCTACTGAGCATGTGCAGAATGATAGAATCCAATTTGCATGCAGTAAAATAGAGACCTTGTATCCATGGCTACCTGTGGACCATGATGCCTATGGGACCCTGATGCCCAGGGGCCTTTTGTAGGGACTGATTAAAACTAGAAGTGTTTTTTTGCACTGAATCTCCCTGCATTCACCCCAAACTCCCCTGAACCTATTCCCTCCTTTGCACTTTATTTACATGCGCGGTTATCTTCCTGCCTTACAAACACCTCCAAATAAAACAATAATCTCTAAAGAACTCATCGTTTCTGGAAATTAACGCGGCCGTGGCAAATACTCGAGCTGCGCAGCCATTTCTCCTTCCAGTTTTTTTTGCTGATCTCAGCACAGCCCTTTATCCTTGGTTTGATTCCGGGGAGGTGAAGCCGACCTGCCAACCTTTCTGTTTACAAAAATACCCCCTTTGATCAGGTGTCAGGTCCCACGATCTGGAGACTTGTGTGGATTAACTCGGTATCTTTTCTCCTAATCACACCTTCAGCTGCAGGCATTTTAGAGGCAGAGGCTGCTGGTCAGTGATTTCAGCTCTTGGTGAGGTTTAAGGCGATCGCTCGCATGGAGAGACTAAAATATTTCTTTTATCCTCCTGAAAATTGTTCTATCCTCTGTACCGTTCTTTCTTCTCTTTTTCCATCTCTAACGTTTTCGCGCTGTCTTTTTTCTCCCTTTCTTGTTTACTTCCTGAATGATTGTTCTAGAAACTTTCTTTCTTTCTTTCTTTTCTCTTTATTTGTTCTCCATTCCTTCCATCCTTCTTTTGTTCCTCCTTAAAAAAATATATTATAAAATAAACTATAAAGTTCGTTTTCTTTCTTTTTCTTTCTTTCTTTTTTCTTTCTCCCTTCTTAAAATATTATATCAAAAACTGTAAAGTCCTTTATCTTTCTTTCTTTCTTTCTTTCTCTTTCCTCCTTTCCTTCCCTCTTTTGATCCTTTCCCTCCTTCTTTCTTCTTGTATTATAAACTGTAAAGTTATCTTTCTTTCTTTCTTTCTCCCTTCCTAAGATATTTTATTATAAACTGTAAAGTTCTTTATCTTTCTTTCCTTTTGATCCTTTCCCTCCTTCCTTTCTTCTTGTATTATACACTGTAAAGTTATTTTTCTTTCTTTCTTTCTTTCTTTCTTTCTTTCTTTCTTTCTTTCTTTCTTTCTTTCTTTCTTTCTTTCTTTCTTTCTTTCTTTCCTCCTTTCCTTCCTAAATGATTGGACTATAAACCTAAATTTCCTTTCCTTTCCTAATTTCTTTCTTTATCTTTCCTTTTCTCAATTTTCTTCCTTTCTTCTTTCCTCCTAAAAGATTGTGCTGTAAATGATCCTTCTTTCTCTATCTTTCCCTCGCACTCTTTCTTTCTTTCCCTCTCTTTTCCATTTTTATTTTTCACTTTTCTTTTTTTCTCCATAACCCCTTCCGCCCTCCCAGCCCTTGACTTCCATTCTCCTTGTTTCCTCCCAATTATGATAATTTAAATGTCAAACTACAATCATCTCCTCTTCTGGTGTAAGACACATATTTTCCTACACCCCCCCCCATTATCCTGAAGCCCCCCGAGGGGCAGGGAGGTGATCCGGGGGGGACACAGGAAGCCGCCTGTAGATACTGCATGTAATGTGCCTGCCCGTCATCTCCATCCCGGTAGTTAAGAGAAATGTAGAAAGATCCAAGTTGTAAGCAAGCAGTTTTGTAAAAGGCTGCTGCCCCGGGGGAGCGGAGCGGACAGGCAGCTGTTTGCTGACGATGTTTTATTACTTAATGTATACATACACGAGGCTTTGCATTTATTTCCATATTTCTTAAAGAGACAGCGGTGACTGAGAGCAAATAGGAGAAGATGGGAGAAAAGGGGAATATTTAACGCTGATAAATGTCAAATTATGCACTTTGGGGACAACAGAATTGCGGAAGTTGGGAGTAATGATTTCTGAGGACCTAAAGGTAAGCAGACGATGTTATGTTTTAAAAAATAGGTCTAGAGAGTCAAAGTAAAGAAGTTTTTTTTTTTTTACAGAGAGTAGTAGATAAGTGGAACAGCCTCCCAGCAGAAGTGGTAGAGGGTAATTCAGCGAGGGTATTAAGCATGACGAGACCAACGACTGATTTAGGTCTGAGTCTTTACAGTAGGAGAAAAAGGGATCTAGATGGGGGCCGAATGGGGGCCGATGGGGCTGGCAGATTCTAGGTTTCTTTATTTTAAATAAATATGGGGCTATAACTGTATTATGGTGCCAACTAAATGTTTCCATCACTCCTAAAGTCAAGGAAAAACTGAAAGAGGTAATTCCAGTCTTGAAGTAAGGCTGGTGAATGTAACTGCAGCAAGTAAAATAATCAAAGACGGAATGAGGGAACGAATGAACAACAAAAACACGGAGAGGAAATATGGGTGTGAATACAGGCAGGTGACGCGCAAGAGTGAACGAGTGATATTAATAATGAAAGCGATTATTACTTAACGGGCAAACAATAAAATGTTGTGCATCGCATAACAACAGCACAAAAGGTAAATGAATATGAGTGAGAATGAAGTGCATGAATGACAAAAGAAGGGAGACTGAGAGAAGGAGTTCATTAGAGACATGTAATGTGAGAGAGAATGAAGGGTAACTGAGTGGCAACGTGATGCGACGGATGAGTGTGAGTGAGTAAAAGACTGAAGAAGGGAAGTAGAGAAGGGATGAATAGACAATAAACACAGGAGGTGCCTGGGACTCAGTATAACGAAGGGCACTCAGATCGCCACTCACGTGGGAATATGCAAAGGGCCCCCTGGCTTCGTGGGATCAGGGAAGCCCCCTTATTCCATTAAATAAAGAATGTGGATGCGACAAACATGAAAACACAAAATGATGCAACAAGTTACATTCAGACACCCCCGGGGGTTCTCCTGATTTGTTGTTTTTTATGGTGAATCAGCTCTGCGGCGTGTTCCGTTGTGACGTGACATTGTACAGACACGGCGATCCATGTCTGCGTGTGTCCAGAGTCCATTTCTATACACAGAGAGCTGTGTACTATCCCATGCATATCTAAATTCCCTCACAGTATTAGCCTCTACCACCTCCGCTGGGAGGCTGTTCCACTTATCAACCACTTCAAATACATGAACTATGTGGTTAATCATGAAGTTGTCCTCTGTGCTTGGCTGTGACCCAGGATCCCTACTTTATGAATAAAAAAAAGACCTATCCTATAAAAAGCAGGATACAGGCTGCAGGGTTTGGGTGATTTAGGGTGAGAGAAAGGGAAGTCTACAGACTGATAAGGCAGAGAGGAGGGGGAGGCACGATAAGAGGGAGACCTTGGGATGGAAGGATCCATGCTGGTGAGGAGAGATGGACGTAGGTAGGGTATAGAGGAATTGGGGAGGAAAAAGGAATAAATATTAGGAGGATAAAGAGGGAATACAGGGGGGGGATTTGAGGGATTTATTGAAGAGTTAAAGGATGAATGAGAGAGATAAAAAGTGGAAAGGAGGATAGATGAGGAGGCGAAAAGTGGAAGAATATACTAGAAAAATGTTGAGAAAAAAAGAAGGGGTTGAAATAGAAAGTGGAGAGAATGAGAAGTGCTGAAAGGGGGAAGGAGCGAGAGAACAAGACAGAGGAGTGCAAGATGAACTGATGTCATTACAGATGTGCATCAGGATTTTGCCATGACATCATAACTTGGACATATCTCGCCCTCCCTTCTCTCTGCCTCACTCTCTCCATGTGTCAGTCACCCCGGAGCTACACGGAGCTGGGGAGTCGTTGTTAGAAGGGCAGATTGACAGACGGAGAGCAGAGAGGAGAGCTCCATCCGTCCTCATTCACACACACACACACGGAGCCAACTAACTGCTGGGCTGACTCTGGAGACAGAAGGACCGGCTCAGAGGAGATCCAGAAACCTCATACAAGAACATTGGAGTGTGCTTCGCCTGCACCCCAAAGCTGGCTGCACGCAGACCATCCTAACCCTACCTGCCTTTACAACAGGTGAGTGCCCCCCCAAGATACCTACCTTATTATCTGGTTCTTTTAATTGAACGCAAGATCTGCTTATTAAACTCTAAAATACATTCCCTTTTTTTTTTCTATGTAGACGTAGCTGGAAATACGGATCGTTAGTGATCTATAACCCGATAAATAATATTTAAAGAGGGTAGCGTAACAAAAAAATCCAAAAAAACATTTTCGACATGAATGAACATTGTATCCTAAGAAGTAAATGACGTTTGTGAATGAAAAACAGAATTTGAATGGAAGGGGGTCTAGAAAAGAATCTAGAATCGGCAAAGTTCTATTTTTTAGGAAGCTTATATGTTACGGAATTCTTTTGCGTTTCGAGTTGAGATAATTCTAGAATCGCTTTGTGGTTTTATTAATCGTTTTGATACATTTTATCATTTTATCAATGAGATACCATTTATTGCAGTTTTTATGTCTTTTTTATTGTTTTTATTGAGAATGAAGTTACATTCATGCCAGGTATTTTAATTCCGCATTGAATAGATTCTGGATAGCTTCTAGAAGTGATGGAAATAACCCAAAATTAAATTTAAGATTTTGGGATTAGCACATGAGAAATTTTATTACATTTTTTTATGTCTTTTATCAATTTTGCGGGTTTATTGGAGAATTACGCTGAATTTACACCAGATAATTTAATTCTGCATTGGATAAATTCTGGATAGCCTCGAAAAGTGACGCAAATCCTCCTCGTTCCCGTTATATTACGAGCCGATACCCGTGTAATGATGCAGACCCTTATAACGAAGCCCCCCGAAGGAACTGGATTGAGCGTGAATGGGAAAGGGGCTCCCAGGGCATCAATTCTATAAAGTCTTCTGGATTTAACCCCCGTAACCAGAAGCAGGTCTGGAATTCCCAATACTCTGTTAAAGTTACTCCAACCCCATAAAAGCTGGAGAGCGAGTGATTGGAATCTAGATTTTTTAACGTATTGATGTTGAGCATTAAGCATATCATAAAATTCTAGATCAACGCTTTTTCAATCCTCACGCGAGGTTCTAGACTAGAGGTAGCTGGATCTCTATTGAACCCTTGGATAATGTCACATATTTACTACCCGTCAGGCACGTAATCTCCTCTTCCTGATTGGGTGATCATTAGTCGGTCCATTTTTTGGACCGACTAATTCTTTTAAAAAAATAAAAAAATGTAAAGGTTTTCTGGATCAGAGCCCCTTAAGATTCAGCAAACGCGAGGAAAAGCAGCCAGTCCGAGGAATTCGTTATCCGTAAGCGGTTTCTGCCGAGCTCCAGCTCCTCCGGCTCCTCTTGGGCAGACAATGGACGCCTCCACCCGTCGGCTTCTGTGGTTCTAGTCTGACTACTCTACGCAATCGGCGCGAGCGTTCTGGGTTATCGGCTTCTGGGTCATTTAGTAGCTGGGGAAATAGGGGGCATCTGGAGAGCCCATGAAACGTATTTGGAATAAAGGCTCCACTTGGATCCATTCGTGGTGAAGAACCTTCATGAAGCCCGGTGGAGGTCCCTCTCTGGAGGTCTCGAGACACCGTGGTCCCCAGCAGCTTTGGGCTTTGCCGTGGCCAACGTAGTCTTCTGGGTCGCCCTGGTCAGATACGTCCAAGTGATAGGAAACTAATTGAGAGGAACTCTAGATCAGGGAATGTTCCTACAGAAACCCCGATGGAGAGGCAGGAGGTAATTCTCCTCCAGGGCCGCCACGAAAGCGATGCCCTGCTCCTTCTCTCCTGAAACGATCTGAAGCTCATGGCTCTGCGCGGTCCTCGTGGGTATAATGCTCTGCATGTTCTGTCTGGGAGTAATGCTCTGCAGGGTCATGTATGTTCTACGGGTCAGTAGCGTTGCTGTATGGGATCTGCGTGGGATCTGGGTGGGATCTGCGTGGGATCTGCGTGGGATCTGTATTGGATCTGCGTGGGATCTGCGTGGGATCTGGGTGTTCTGTAATAGTCTGTAACTGCCCGCAGCTCATCTCTTTATTCTCCCCCAGGTGATCCAGCTCTCCCTCCTTCATCGCGATGCTGCCTCTCCTCGCTCTGTGCCTGTTTGCCCTCTGTTTCCGGGGCTCCCTCCCCGCTCCACCGTCCAGAACCCCGGCCGATTGCCCAGATTCAGGAGGCATCCGAGTCCTGCTCAAACGCCTGGAAATTTTGGAAAAATTAGTACGGGACATAAAGGGGCAATGCAGCCCCCCGTGCTGTGCGAACCCGCAGACCGGTGCCGGTGAGTCCGACGTATTACTCAGTATCACTATATACCGCCGTGCCCAAATCTGCGTCAATATTATTACGCTTCGTGTATATAGCGCCATCATATGCCGCAGTGCTGTACAACGATCGGAGCAGCTGTGCAGTGTGAGGCTGCCGGCCGGCCGACCACTAGATTGTCAGCTCCTATGATCAAGAACCTCCTAAACTCTTGTTTCTGTAGGTAAATTGTCCTGTTTACCCATTGTACAGCGCTACGGAATATGACGGCGCCATATAAGACAATAAGGAGTAACATCTTCGTTGTCTCCAGATGTCACGTCCTTTTTAAGCTCCGTTATGGAACTTTGAAGCTTTTTTTTGGGTATAACAAGGACGGTTTTAGTCAATTTTTGGCATTAGCCGCTTACAATCGCTCCTTCCCTTTGGAGTCGTAAAACGCTGTTTATCCAAAATCACAGACTGAAGAAATACTCAGTTATTGGACTGAATTCAGGTGTTTTTTTTTTCGGTGGGAGGAGGAGATAAAAACCCCCATTTTCACATCCGCGCCAGTTTCCAGCTTTTCTTTAAAGATCGCTCTTAGCCGAGTGATTTATTTCACCCCGAGGGATTATGTTTATCCCTGTTAGTGACTTAAATGTTTTTAATGACTTTTCACATTTTTATGCGATTATGCGGTGGATACGGATCAAAATCTAATCTAATTTCTCTAAAGTGACATTTTTTCCCCCAAAAAACCCTTGTGTTTTATCAACAAACAAATTTTTGTAAATAAATGAAAATGGGTTTCTTTTATAGAAGATTTTATGATTAATAAGCCCCTAGATTTTGGCTTTTCGGGCAGCTTCGAGTGGCCAGGCACTTTGCATAGTTACATGCTTAGTCATGCTTTTTTTTTTAAGAAAAAGAAAAAAAAAACGAGAAAAAAAGATTTTTTTTTCTAAATTCCCATCTTGTTGATCCAAAAAAACAAGCAAACAACATTCCTTGATAAACGGACACTTTACTCCTACGAGACCTTACTCCTACGGCCTGGGGATAGGGATATAAAAAAAGGAGTTATTTCAATTGATGGCGTTGGTGTTCCGCTCCCCCTAGCCTTAGCTGGACCCCCTAGTCTGCCCCGTGAAGACCCCCATCACTGTTCTGCGGAACGAAACCCTACCGTCCAGTTGTCGCGGGGTTAATCTGCCTCTGGAAATTTTTACTCGAAAAAGAGGCATTTCCAGAAAAGTTCTTACTCTGCGAATCCTCCAACTTTACTGCCCTTACTGTAAAAAGCCGAAGCTTCCCTTCCTCTAAAAGAATTTGGCATTCTGTTGATATTTCGTATTCTACCACATTCTTGTGTAATTAACCCTTTCTCCTTTTATCCGACCTTCTGCGATTTATGTACTTTTTGTCATTTCTGCCGTTTTCCTTTTTCTCGTTCTCGTCTCCTTGCTCTTTTTTCTTTTTCCTCTACGCGTTTCTCCTTCCCGCTGTTCCACTCCGTCGAACTCTTACCTTCATCACGCGTTTTCTCTCCAATAACCTCTCCCACCCCGTCCATTTTTGTTTTTCCAGATGACCCCTCCAGTCTGAAATCCCCCCCTTGCCCGCAGGGATTGGAAGACTGTCCCGGGGGCTGCGGAGGGGAATCTCATGGCGAATGCGTTGATGGGCAGTGCCAGTGCAAGGATGGCTATATGGGCGACAGATGCCAACTGAAGACGTGCCCGGAGGATTGTAATGACCAGGGCCGATGTGTTAATGGCCGCTGCCTCTGCTTTGAAGGCTACTACGGCTTGGATTGTGGCTCTAAAGACTGCCCGAACGATTGTCAGAACCAGGGCCAATGTGAAAATGGAGCTTGCGTTTGCGACCCTGGATTTACCGGTCTGGACTGTGGCACTAGAACTTGCCCCAATAACTGTTTGAATCGGGGTAAATGCGAGGGCGGACTTTGCATCTGTGCTTCTGGATTTACCGGCGTGGACTGCGGATCTAGAACCTGCCCCAGGAACTGTCTGAACCGCGGCCGCTGCGAAGATGGGGTCTGTGTCTGCGATTCTGGGTTTGGGGGTGATGATTGTAGCTCCAGGATGTGCCTCAACAACTGCCAGGGCAACGGCAGATGTGAAGACGGGGTCTGTATTTGTGATGCTGGCTTTTCTGGAGAAGATTGTAGCTCAAGGACTTGCCCGGAGGACTGCAACGAGCAGGGGCGCTGCGTGTCGGGGGTCTGCGTGTGTGACGCGGGATTCGTCGGGGCGGACTGTGGAACCAGAGTCTGCTCTGAGGCGTGTGAGAGACATGGCCGATGCGAGGACGGGGAGTGCGTTTGTGATCCAGGCTACACGGGGACAGACTGCGAGATGAAAACGTGTCCCGACGACTGCCACAACCGAGGCCGCTGCGAGGACGGAGAATGCGTTTGCGATTCTGGATTCATCGGGCCGGACTGCGGGTCCAGAGCGTGCCCGAGCAAGTGCTCCAACCGAGGCAGATGTGAAGATGGAGTCTGTATCTGCAACCCCGGTTATTCCGGAACAGACTGTGGATCTAGAGCTTGTCCGAAGAACTGTAGCGGAAACGGGCAGTGCGTGAACGGCAGGTGCGTGTGCCACGCTGGGTTTGCTGGACCAGTCTGCGGGACGAGGAGCTGTCCAGTTGGGTGTAACAAACACGGGCGCTGTGTTAGGGGGACCTGCGTCTGCTCTCCGGGGTACACGGGACCCGACTGTGGCTCCAAAACCTGCCCCAGAAACTGTAACAACCAAGGCCTCTGTGAAGACGGAGTCTGTGTTTGCAACGCTGGGTACTCCGGCCTGGATTGTAGATCTAGAACATGTCCCAACGACTGCAGCAACCAGGGCCAGTGTGATGACGGCGTGTGCGTTTGTGATTATGGATACACCGGTCTAGATTGTGGATCCAAAACATGCTTCAACGACTGCTTCAACCGAGGCCAGTGCCAAGATGGAGTGTGCATCTGCGATCCCGGTTATACCGGTTTGGACTGCGGATCGATGGCCTGTCCCAACGACTGCTTCGACCGAGGCCAGTGCCAAGATGGCGCCTGTGTCTGCGATTCTGGATATGGGGGGCTAGACTGCCAATACAAAACCTGTCCAAATAACTGCAACAACCATGGCCAGTGTCAAGATGGCGAGTGCATCTGTGATTCTGGGTACACCGGCCTAGACTGTGGATCCAAAACCTGCCCGGGCGACTGTCAGAACCATGGAGCTTGTGATGATGGAGACTGTATCTGTGATTCTGGATACACCGGTCTAGACTGTGGAACCAAGACTTGTCCCAATGACTGTCACAACAGGGGTCAGTGTGCCGATGGAGAGTGCATTTGTGATTCTGGATATGAGGGTCCAGACTGCGGATCCAAAACCTGCCCCAATGACTGCACCGACCGGGGTCAGTGCGTTGACGGCGTGTGTGTTTGTGATTCTCTATACACAGGAATAGACTGTGGTTCTAGAGCTTGCCCAAATAACTGTCAAGACCGCGGCAGATGTGACGACGGGGTGTGTGTTTGTGATACCGGATACACCGGCCCCGACTGTTCCTCTAGAACCTGTCCAGATAACTGTCACGTTCACGGCCGCTGCGAGGATGGAGCCTGCGTCTGTCATTCCGGATACACGGGTCCAGATTGCTCGTCCAGAGCCTGCCCCAAAAATTGTAACGACAACGGACAGTGCGTGAACGGAAAATGCGTCTGCAGTCCGGGCTTCGGGGGACCCGTCTGCGGAGCCAGAACCTGCCCGGCCAACTGCAACGGCCGAGGAAAATGCCTCAACGGGATCTGCGCGTGCAAGAAGGGGTATGAAGGCGCAGACTGCGGACAGGGTGAGTGTTCCAGAGCAATGCTCTAGAACCTATACAAAAAAATTATATGAAAGATTAGTTATTATCTTTATCGATATAAGTGCCCTAGACAAGGAGGTCGGGGGGAACATGTTTGAATAATACCCCACGGAGAGGCATTAAGACCGACCTCTCTATAACAGGCAAGGCTTACAAAAAAACCAAAAGTGTCCAGAATGGTCATTTTTTGGGGACAATTTAGCTAATTGCATGACTTTTGCCGCATCTGTCTTTGTACCCCAGTAATCACTGAAATCACTGAAATCACGGAAATCACGGCAATCACCGGCCTGCGCGTGACGTCAGAGGAAGAGACGGCGATGACCGTGGAATGGGACGACCCTCAGACCCCCCCCGATTCATACGACGTCTCCTTTAAAGCCAAGGTATGTAACGCAAGGAACGCTTCCGGATAAATAGGGTTCTAGACCCTCCAGAACGCATCGTTAGGGAAACGGGGTGAGCCTCATGTATCCCCTGAGAAGAAGTTGTGTATATAACATAACCCAGAGATTTATGAAAGAAACTGGGTAAAAAACGTCCTTATTAACTCTTTAATGTACAGATTGTGGCGGGTTATAGAACGATCTTTCTACATATGATGATTTGACGCAGGATTATTGGCTCCATGTAGTCGCTGGGATTCTTCCCTCTCCCTTCGTCAGAAGACGGGAAATCAAATGTTAATTCTGTTTTTTTGCTTTTTTTTAATATCGCGCGATATAAAATGTTATTTTCGATGTATTACGCTACGGTCCTTGCGGACTCTACTGTTTTGCCTCCGAGTACAGCGTGTCTTTGGCTTCGAGGGTCTCGAGGGATGGTTCGATCATTTTTTTTCTTTCCCTCCCTGCTGATCAGAGCCAGATTGTTTGGCTATTAGCGCAACTTCTAAATATTTGCAGCGCCGGCCACCCCAAGAGAACGGTAATAAATAAACCGTTGGCAACGCAGGCCCGATAAATCCTGGACATTGTCTCAAAAGAAGTTTGGTGACTAAGTTACGGCCCTCGGCAAAAACATCTTCTCGCTTCAAATAGTGGGGTTGAGTCACGATCCTCTCTGGGGTTTTGCAGAATGATTTATCGGCGTGGAAAGCTTGAACTCTCGCTCTGTCTTCGAACATGGTTTCCAGTCTCTTATCTCCGGCTCTTAATCTGATTTATCCACGTTTTTTGGCTGTGTACGAGAAGAGCTGACACTCATTTTGGTGCGTTCCAGAAAGAGAATGGTTTGATACGGACCACGGTCGATGGCTCGCTTACCAAGTACCGTCAAACGGGCCTGGCTCCTGGGGAGGAATACACCGTGACCGTCCAACCTCGCAAGGGACAGACCCTGGGCCCCGATACGTCCATTACAGCCGTTACAAGTGAGTGAGTGAGCGAGCGAGTGTGATGGGTGCCGCCGGTGAGTATTTGTCGCTGGTTACTTGTTATAACATTTTCTGTGCCCCCTTTATTAGAGATTGAAACCCCCCGTGGACTGCGAGTGACAGATATCAGCACCTCTTCCTTCGTGCTGAGATGGGATCGGCCGCAGTCTCAGCCCGACAGATACCTTGTGACGCTGATAGCCCCCAGCGGCAAGGAGAGGAGGCTAAAGGTGCCCGGGAAGGGGGACAGGGTGAGGGTCACGGGACTCGAAGAAGGGACAACGTACGCGGTGGTCCTGAGAGCCGAGAGGGGGCAGCAGCAGAGCGACGGGACGGAGACCGCGGCAAAAACAGGTAACGTGAGGGAGACCGAGGGGCAGCGAGAAAGAGAGAGAGAGGGGATGGAAAAACAGAGGGTGACGGTGAACGATTGAAACACTAGCAAGACGAGGATGAGAAATATTATTAAAAGTGTCTCTTGTATATCTGAGATAAACTATGGCAGGGAAATTATCCCCCGTGAAAAAATAACGGGCACTTTTAAGCCTTGAAGCTTATCCTCCTAGTGAGAGGCTGGGATTGATACGTTATCTACATGGAATCCGCGATGGCTTCCAACCATAGACGCGTCTCCGTAATCAGTGTCGCAGCGGCGGATTCCCGGGGTCGATGTCAGCGAACAGCCATTTATTCTTAAGTCTCGTTTAGGGGATGTGGATGTGCGTTGGAGTCCGTCATTGAAAAAATGAAATAACCCTCAATATATTTTTCTCTTTTTTTGGTCTTTTTTTTCTAGCGAAGATCCTCCGAGGAACCCACTGGATTTTAAAGAATTATTAACCTGAAACCTTTTTCTCTTTTTTATTTTAATTTTTTTTTTTTACTATTTCAGCACCCAACGCAAATTCCTGATCTTTATCTTGATTAAATCTGGTGGCAGGATAAACTTCAGTTTCTGAATATAGTTTAACTTTTAACTCTGTCAGTTGACCTTTATGCCATTTTACATTTGTTTCATCCCAATACCAGCTCATAGATCATAGAAACATAGAAAGAATTTGCCGGCAGGTCAGACACATTCGGCCCCCGTCTAGTCGCCCGTTTCTCCTGCTGTAAAGACTCAAACCTTAATCAGTCAGAGACCTTAATCGGTCTCGTCTTAGATTCAGGAGCCGTATGCCTATCCCATGCATGTTTACATTTCTTGATTGTATTAGCCTCTTCCACTTCTACTGGGAGGCTGTTCCACTTATCTACCACCCTCTCAGTAAATCCAGCATATAAAGCAGATGACCACCTTAAAAAAAAAAGCTGATTTACATTCCAAAAATATGAAAACTCCACTGACTTTGTTTATCTTCCTATTATTAGAAAGAATGACTTCAGATCTAGTCTTTGATTCGGTGATACTACAGAGCTGACCTCTTTAAAACATAGTCATATAAAAAAAATATATAAATATTTCTGATTATATCAAATCCCATGATTATTTAAAGTCCTGTGCTAAAAAACTCATTATCAGCCAAGCCTATCTTTTAAAAGGTTCTAATACTAATGTTAACGTTTTGTCTTATCCTCACACCAAAGACTGATTATGAATGGATAACTTTTCTCTTTGTTAGCTGTTCAGAAGGAGAGAAAACATCTGGATGTTGAGGATGAAATCAGGGCTCGTGGACCTGAAAAGGACTCCAAAATTGTTAGCAGACAAGAGAAAGTAATATCCACAGAGGAGAGACATCAGTCTTATCCCTCATCAAATAGGACATCAGGTTCTCATGGAGAGGGTCAAGAAGAGAGCTTTCATACAGACGAGACAAAAGACATGGATACAGAAAACCAAAAAGGGAGTAGAGTGATCCACACCACAAGAACAAAGACCACCATCATCAAGACGTATCATACCATCTACCATGAAGATGGAAGTGTGGCCGATGTCATTGATGAAGGTGTGGATTTTGATGAGAGGAGACCACAAAATAAGTCTACAAGCGAAGTGGTGACCCATGTGGTAGAAGAGGGAGACACTGGGGATGATGAATTGACTGGAACAAGAGTAAAGATACCCGGTGGCAAAGTCGAAAGATGGATTGTTACAAGGAACATAACACATATTGGATCCCCAGAGGACTTATACCATCACTATAAATATCCAGAGAGTGGAAAAGATGGACTCACCGAGACTTCTGAAGAAACCCCCCTTGATGCTTTATCCACCAGGAGGATGACTGTATCCTCTGAGGAGCATGGACCAAGGACTCATCAGGAGAGGCCCTCACAAAATAAAGACATCCATTCCAACCTGCATTTGCCTGGAAAAGAGTCAAGTCCAGATGTTGAACCAGAAACAGCCGTTGAAAGTAATCATGACATTGACGATACTGGTGATGGTGACCCAAGATATGGCAGCAAATCTAGGCAGATCATTACCACCATAAGTAGGGTTGTGAGCATCACCAGAAGGAAACAAGGAAATCAAGATAATGAGGAGGTCCGCAATGAGACAATAGTGCATAGGGATACAGATGGCATTTCTAATAGAGTTAAGGGTATGAATGAGACGAAAACCCCAAAAAGACCAATATTTGCAGGAAAACACTTGAGGACCGTTATTGAAAACCTACCCGAGAAGCTCTCTTTATTCAATGGGACTTTTATTCAACGTTTAGAGAGTTATTTGCGGGCCACATCTTACCCTTTAAGGGTGAATCAGACAGTGGAAACAGTGGCCAGGGCCATATTCCTTTACCTGGTGAGACATAAGCCTGATACTTTCACAGGGATGGTGTATGACCGCCTTCCTCAAAAGACACCAGGGGCAAAAGGAAACGCAGAGCCCATTGGAGCATCGAGAATGCAAGGGAACGTAGGACTATCAGCGATGGAGGACAATGTTGTCCATTTGGGAAATGTTACCGATGACATACACGAAACATCAGCCTTGGTGGGTAAAGGCAAAAAAACAAAGACCCCCATGCATGATCTACTCAATCCAGAGATGAGCAATCTAGGAAGGGTAGAAGCTTTAGGAGAAATAGACTCACCACTACCATCTGGACTAAGAACCCAACATTCCGCTTCTACCCTTAAAGAAGAAGATGGCTTGAAAACAAGAGATGCTCCAGAAGACCATAACGGAGAAGCAACTGAAGATGACTCAGATACTATGGCTTCCAAAAACATTTTAGATAATACTGAAAGTAGGGAAACACATAAAAGTTTACCACCACCGAAGAAGTCAACGACTGCTGAAAACGAGCAAGAGTGGAAGGCGGATGAAGAGAGAATCACAAAACCTAAAGTGCATGGACAAGATTCTGATTTAGAAGGAAGGACAGTGATAAATGTCCTGAATGCCAGTGTTGGAGAATCCAGAGTGATCCCTGGAATACAGGACAGTTCCACACGAGAACCTGATAAGAAAAGTGAGCCACCTTCTAATACACGTGGCATCCCAAAATATAATTATAACCCTGATGCCAATCAAGAAGAGAATGATTTTAATCCTTTATCTCCTTTGGATCTAGAAAATAGACTTAAACAAAGGGGGGATGGGCCTCCAAATTACGAGAGTGAAGAGAAACTCTTGATAGAAGATATAGGAGATCATGGGGCACCTAAAACAGAAAGAAACCTCCATAATACCTTAGTAGAACTAAACCAGGACGTAGGACAAGACGTAGCAACAGAGGGAGAAGGGGAAAGGAGGAATAAACACCTTATAGATGGGAGCTTTTCAGGAACACAGACCAATGAAGAAAGAAGATCTCAGTTTCAGGAGGAAAGAAACCAAGAAAGTGAAGAATCGACAGTGGCTGCCAACAGAAATGAGGGTTCTGTGGAAGATCAAAGCAAAAACGAACCACCAAGAACTCCCATTTCCGTGAAAGTGCCAGGAATTGTGCGACCAGGCAGGCCCACCATTTTACAAAGAAATTTCACCAGCCTTGTCATATCTCTAGAGGGTCTTGGGGTTCTTTGGGACAAGGTGATGATACTCTATCACCCATTGTCATCAACTGCTATGATTATTCCTCGCAAGGTGGAGGTGGAAAGAGGTGTCACACAGGTGGTGATCGAGGGATTAGAACCAGGGACCAGCTACAGATTTGATCTTCATGGGATGGTGAAGGGCCACTCATCCAAATCCTACTCACTGGTGGCTGACACAGGTACCAGCTGGTTCTACAACACTGGTCGGGAAAGGGAAAGCTTTGATACCCTACTGGCTGTTCACTGCCCTCCCTGCTTTCACCACCACCCTTCACTAAAGTCTGTACCTTTCTGTGGTCACCCAGATCCTTTATTGCCCTGTCACCATGGTAGAAAGGAGAGAAACCTTTCTTATGGTAGGAGAGGGTTATGAACTCACTTTATCTTCTTTCCATTGTAGGTCAGTGTACCATTGGAAGCCTTCCATTTCCATACCTACCTTTTCCTTCTTACTCTCGTTCTTTTTTCTTTTACCCATATGTTTCTGCCATTGACTTACTTTGTTTTCTCTTTTCTCTTGTTATTTCCTCCTGACTCTCTATGACCTCATCTAAAAACATTTCTTTCCGTGATCTCCTCCTCATTCCTTTTTATTTCTAATCTTTCCCTATCTTCTTCATGCTTCTTAGTTGGTGGACGGGCGAGAGTAACGGTTGGAAGCAGACAATTGGAGTGCAATCTTTTTATTCCCTATTAAGCCAGAATTACACATATGGCCACCACAAACCATACCATGGTCGCTAGCATTTCCATTCCTTTTCCATTTCCTTTGGCTTTAAGCTCGCTTCCACCAGTAGATGTGGTTCAGAACCACTTATTGTCCACTGGCAGTTGAGTTCATGGTCTTCCATATTTCTGCTCCAACTGACTTTATCCTATGTTTGACCACTTACCAGGTTGTCCCTGCTCTGTAGCCACCTTTCCTCGAGTCTCTCTCTTCATCTCCATCACCCGTCTTCTTGTTCCTTCCTCTGCTCGCTTTTGTTGATTGGTTCCTCCACCATTCCCTTCTCTCTCTCACAATATCTAGATCTCTTCCTTAATGTCACCATCTCTTCAAGACCCTCTCTATCATCTCCGTCTTTCAATTCCTCTTTACCTCACTGTCTACATTCCTGTCCATGTTCTCTCCATTTCGCCACCTCTCTCTCTCTCTCTCTCTCTCTCTCTCTCTCTCTCTCTCTCTCTCTGTTTTTTTTTATAGTTCCACCACTTACAAATTAATAATTCCACAGTTTTACCTCACAGGCATCTCTCTCCCTTTGCTGCTCGTTGTCCACACACCGTTTGGCAATAAGGCACCGCACCTGACCTGCTGATAACACCTTTACCCTTCAGGCAATGTGAACGCAAATATATATATCATACTGGGAAAGAATGGCGTGTGTATAAATATGTATGTCTGTGTGTGTGCGTGTTTATTGATCTGTGTACCTATATATGTTGTGGACAAACCACGAAGGCCGCCATTTTCCATACAGGCCATGTGACTCTTGGCTATTCTTAGAACTCTCGGCTCTTTGGCTATAAATGAAGATCTTTTTATCTGGACATTGGCTGGAGATATAGTCGATACCAATAATATTTATCTGTTACCACAACATATATACCGTATATATGCTCGTACGTATTTACACGGGTAAATAAAATCATGCATGTGTATTTTCCATTGGATGGCGGCATTCGATTACATGGAGGGGCGAATGTGATTATGATATATATATTAATGACAGATCTTTCTGTCATTCTTCGCTATATATGTGTGTGTCCTATGTTTTTTGTTTGTATAGTCCCTCGGCACATATATTTATACATATTATCTCGTATATATGCTGCATATATATATACTTTATGTATGGTTTGTATGCATGTGTGTAGCGTGTAGATCTGGTTTCACACGGACTACACCAAGATGCATACGGACTGCTTTGAAGCATGCGATCGTGCACAGTTCTGCATGTGGGGGCATGTGATGAGTGGGAGGGTAATTATAGGGGGGCAAGTGTGGAAATTGAGGAGTGGAGAAAAGAGAGAAGGGAAGAAGGGTATTTGTCCGGGGAGGTGATAGAATGTGGAAATATAAATTTGGGGGCTTGTAAGCGCTGGGTAAGACCCCCAAGTGTTCACTGTCTCTTTACACTCACAGCCGTGACGCCCACAGCTTCCCCGGCCGACATCGATGAGACAACCGTTCAGCCAACGGCTTCACCAACCCAAGAAGTGCTCACTAGCAAAGATCCACCAGGTAATTTAAAGGGTGAAGTCCAACGGGAACAATAACCCCCAATGCTGTATACTGTAATAACCCCCAACGCTGTAAACTGTAATAACCCCCAGCGCTGTATACAGTAATAACCCCCAGCAATGTATACGGCAATGTAGAATCGGCATTGACAAAAACCTGGTTTATCTCATTTTGTTCTAATAAACCAAATAAAATAAATAGGTCATTGTTTGGATTAAAATAGTCTTTAAATCATCAGATCCCAATAATAACAGTCCAAAGATGTAAAAAGAGGTCACGGCGTCATCGTCTCTGGGAATAATATCATCATAATTTTCACGTCAAATTTGACAGTAAATCCGTCTTCTTCTTGCAGCGACTCAAAGACCCCGGGGGCCGGTGGCTCAGATGGGGGCCCTACAGGTGCGAGATGTAACAAGCGACAGCGTCTCCCTGGTGTGGAAGGCCAGGCCGTGGGTATACGATTCCTTCCTGGTCCGATACGAGGACGTGACCGGCAACACGAGACCACAAGAGACGTCCGTCCCTGGAAACCAACGAGACGTGACCCTAAGAGACCTGAGCCAGAACACGAGATACGCGGTGTCGGTCTATGGTGTGCGGGGAGGAAAGTTATCTAGGCCTCTGAAAGAGGAGGTGACCACAGGTACGAACCCCTCCACCATCATTAAATAGCTAAATAGGGCAATATGGCTGCACCACATGGGTTTGGAGGTTGGTCCATTACACAGTCCGTTGATCTGGTGGAGATTTGTTGATGATCTGGTGAGGGTTTCGGTAAAGCTTTGATGAAAGTGATCTTGTGGGGATCTGTCGATAATCTGACGGGGATCGGGAACACACCGATGACCTGGACTTGGTTAACTATCTTGGCGGTGGATTGGCAATGAGTTGGTTGTGAATTGACAGAGACATGATAATGATCTGATGGTTATTCATCAGCGATCTGGTGGCGCTTCGCTAGCGATCTTTTAATGTCAAGTCATTCACTTTTAGAGCTTTTTTATGGTTATCTGAACATTATTTTGAGATCTAGATCTGTTAGTTTGCTTTAGACTCTCCAAGGAGACTGGGTGGGTGATCCAAATGATTACAAACATAATGGAGACAGCCAGAAAGAGCATCTATTTGTCTAAAGGGACAAGCCCTTCCCTTCTCTTCAGACCAGTTAGTAACTGTCTAGACCGATAGGTCATCCTCTTGGTCATAAAGAAGCCTTCTCCAAAAATTGGACCAGAGGATCACCCTGAAAAACATGGAGGATCCTTCCATTTCTGTAGTAGGGAAGGTCGAAGGGTCTCACACGTCCTATAGAGTCATAAGCGGAATGGTAGCTTTCAAGATCTCAAAGCTTCTGCAGATGGAACCTTAGAAGATGCCACAATTCGTGATGATTCCATATGGTTGAGTGATGGAATATCTCACAAGTTCCCACAGAAGGAAAGAACCATAATTCCATATTTTCAAAGTAGGAATATTTTTAGAGTTACATCTCCATTGCTACAAAGTAGCTGCCCTTATATACCTAGAAACCCCCCCACAGGTTACCAAAAGGGGGGCAGAATCGGCAGTTGCTCCGGGGAGCAGCACTTTCTAGTTCAACAGAATTTGGAAAAGTTTAGAAGTGAAACTCATGTTACTCTGGGTGGCAAAGAGTTAACTCTCGGAAGGCAGGGGGATTTTTTTCCCCCCGTGTGGATCTTTGCCAGGTTTAAGTATGAAAACAATTGGCGGGTGATGTCATCTCCGGAGGAAAGCACCCACATTCTAGAACACAATCAGGGAGTGATACAAAATTACCCTGTAATTGCAGGGTTTTTAAGAAAGCTCCTGGCTTACAAATTCGCCGTGACCTGCACAGCCACCGACGTGATGACGGGAGTTAGTTATAAAGGTCTGCTAGTGATCAGCGCGCGATCAGCGCAGGTACACCGGGGATTATGTATAAAGACCTCAGTTACAACGAGAACTAATACTTAACAGTGATGCTTCCATTAGGGGTCACGTTTCATTTCAGCTCCCATGTGTGTCTTATTACCGCTCGGTGATTACTATTTAAAGCGAGGGAATTCTGTAGGTCTCATTCCTCTCCGCGCCCCTTGATGGGGATTATTATCTAAGAAAGCCGCAGGCTTCAGAAAACTTTTCTATGACATATAGTGATCCGGAATATGCTGATACAGTCCAGACGGCTTGAGGTTCGCGTGGTTGGTTGTTAGCAGCTGCGCATGTTCAGTTCCCACATTGAGTCTGATGAGTGGAACTTGACATTATGCTCAACCTTTAAGGATTCCAGAATTCCGAAGGTTTGATAAGGCCAACAGATTACAAGAGCTACCCGGGACAATGACATCATGGAATTTTTTATTTCTAATGAATGATTACAGAGGAATTTGTGTATGGGGCGTCCGTTTATTATCTATATTTTTCTAGGTTTGGTTTTCCCGGGTAACAGAATTCTGGAGCTCCTTTTTTTTGCAGAATTGTGATATCCAGTGACACTATTCGGGTGGAAATGCGAATGAATTATTTATTCTGTCGAAGTAATATATTTCCATTCCTTCGCACAGAGTCGTCCCCGGATAGAGGCACGCCTCCTCGCCTTTCCCCTATTTCGGTGTCAGAGGTCCAATCAAATTCATTCCGTTTATCGTGGGTGCCCCTGGATGGGGATTTCGATTCATATTTAATTCAGTACGGACCCCCAGGAGGCCCAAGTCAAGAAGTGACCCTAAATGGAGATGAGACGTCTTACCTCGTCACGGAGCTGGTTACGGGGGTTAATTACACGGTGGAGCTTCGAGGGATATGGGGAGAGGAGTATAGCAAACCGGAAACCACCTCTGTGATAACGGGTAAGGCAGGTGATGGCGATCACCAAAATGTATAAGGACTACTGTCGAGACACATAGAATTTGATGGCAGATCAGACCCATTCGGCCCGTCTAGTCTCAATTATTTCTGCTTTAAAAACTCAATCCTTAATCAGTCGTTGGTCTCGTCTTAGATTCAGGAGCCGTATGTCTATCCCATGCATGTTTAATACCCTCGCTGTATTAACCTCTGATGGGAGGCTGTTCTACTTCTCTATATCCCATCTGCCATCAAAGTCAATGTTTCTCAGCTACTTCTGTTGGTGGTCAATCTATTCACACATCTTTTCCATTCCCTTTGCTCTCTTTCTTCTCTTTCTTTTCCTCCCTCCTTTCTTCCTCTCCCGTAGAGACGCCCCAGCCTCCCCGCATGGAGTCTCTCTCTGTGTCCGATGTCCGCAGTGATTCGGTTCACCTGACCTGGGAGGTCCAGGGTGGAGACTTTGACTCTTTCCTTCTTTATTATCGGGATGGTGAAGGGAACCCTCGGGAAGTGTCTTTAGAACGTGATCTCAGGTCCTTCCACATCACAGACTTGAAGCCGGGAAAGAAGTATAAGTTTGTTGTGTATGGTATTCAAGGAGAGAAGAGAAGCAAACCCGTAACAGCCGAGACCATCACAGGTGAAAAGGCAGCCCACAAAAATCTGTCTTTCTATGGCAACAGCCTATCAGAGACTGCTTTTGCGTCACGTGACCATGAACCCAATGTTATCTATCATCTCTCATTTTTTCCTATAGAGAAGCCCCTGCCGCCCCGACTCGAGTCTTTTTCTGTGTCTGATGTCAGCAGCGACTCTGTTCGCCTCTCCTGGGAGGTCCAGGACGGGGATTTCGACTCCTTCCTTCTCTATTATCGGGACGCGGAGGGGAACCCCAAAGAGATTACGCTGGAGAAGGAACTCCGCACGGCCGAGGTTGATGATTTGAGGCCCGGGAAGAAGTACAAATTTGTCCTCCATGGGATTTCAGGAGGCAAAAAAGGCAAAGGGGTGATAGCAGAGACCAGCACAGGTAAAACGCCAGGAGATAAATATTCATCTAAACATTCCACAGGTGGTGGGAAGTTCTCTGCGGAGCTTCTCTGGATATAATAAAGATTCTCTTTCCCTTACGTCTGCAGCCAAACCTTCGCCTGCCTCTCCTTCTCCTCGTCTGACGGACCTGGAGGCCGGCGAGGTTGGGAAGGACTCCGTCAGGCTCTCCTGGACGGTGGAAGGAGAGGTTCCTTTTGACTGGATAGTTCTGCAGTACCGGGAACCAGAGGGCGGTGTGAGAGAGCTGCAGGTACCCGGCGGAGACGTAAGCGCCCTTGTATCCGGACTTCTACCCTCCCGGAAGTACAAATTCAACGTTTATGGGTTGAGAGGGGAGAAGAGGAGCAAACCTTTATCCACCGAGATCGAAACAGGTAAAACTCTCCACAACATCTTTTATCGTTCCCACCATGATTTATATTCTTTCTCCCCGTCTATCACGTCTTTGGTTTTTTATGTTTCTTTCTCGTTTTCTGTTCTTTCGTTTACCATCTTCTTGTTCCCACCTCCCCTTTCCTCCTAGGTTATCCCGAGGTTCTCGGTCAGCCCTCCTCTCTCCTGGATGATCTCTACATCTCTCCACGCGGCCCGCACTCCATCCTTCTTTCCTGGGAAGCTCCGGACGGCTCGTTCGACTCTTTCGTTGTCCGATACGGACTTCAGGGGCATGAGGAGCTCAATGAAGTGTCAACCGACGGCTCGTCCCGCACGCTGCTTATTACAGATCTCCAGCCAGACTCTCTCTACGCCGTCACCCTGCATGGAATCCATGGGGAAAAGGAGCAAGGCAGTTTGGAAGCCACAGGAAGGACAGGACCTCTGGGTAATATCATATTTTTTTCTTCATTACCCCCTTTTTTATACAGAAAAACCAAATTCTTCTAACTCTTGGAGGAGCAGGGCAAGTAGGAATGAGAAAAGAGAAGAGATTATTGGTAAATCACCTTAAATAACGTTTCCCAGTTAAGCCTGCTCTCTGCCATTTATATAGACCTGGAGCCCCCTCGGAACCTGAGGTTTACCGACGTGGAGGAAACTTCAGTTGTCGTGAGCTGGGATCCTCCGAATGCTGAAACAACCACATTCAAAGTGTCGTATCAGCTGGCCGAGGGAGGTGAGACCTGCTCTTATTTCAGTATTTATGATGTCACTTCTGGCCCCCGGCTCTGACCCTTTGGCAACGTGACCCCATTACCCCCCCACTTGTTTGATTTCGTACTTCAGGGGAACCGGAGAGCATCAGCGTGGTTGGAACAAGCACTCCGTTGAAGGGCCTGAACCCTGGAGCCAAGTATGAGGTCACCGTGGTGTCAGTGCGCGGTTTTGAAGAAAGCCAGCCTCTGAGCAGTTATATCACCATGGGTACAACGGTTTATCCTTTAAATGCATTAAATATCCCAGTCTGACACTTGTCTCCATGTAGAACGTTGCGGTGCGTTGCAAAGTGTTTGATGTGCTGTGTCTGTGTTACAGTGGGTGGCGGACCCCGTTCCCTACGTGCTTTTGACATCAGCGAGCAGTCAGCTCTTCTGCGCTGGGAGCCTCCATCGGGAACGGTGGACAGCTACGTAGTTACATATAGAGCAGAAAATGGTGAGAAGGCTTCGTCGTGTTCCCTTACCTCTGTCTGTGGATGTCAGGGAGTTGGGGGCTTTCTGAGGGGCTTAATGAGGATTGCTCTCCAGTTATTGAGCGGGAAAGCAAGATGGTAAGAGGAGGGGGAAGGTATTTTAATATTTTAAGGCAAGGTTCACCCATCTCGATAACATGCCCTACTGATCTGAATGAATATAGTGTCACCGGGGCATCAGTCCAAGCCAGTGCTTGTGTCCTTCCTTCTCCTAAAATATACGGTATATCTTTATCCTGGAGGAGAGACATATGCTCCTCCAATTATCCATTGTTTTTTACCTGGCGTCCCAAAAAAGAAAGCTCTTGGCCTCCTGGATATCATCTCCTGGTGGTCTAGTAGGGGGGAGAGAGATCTATGCCTCCGATGGTAATTTAATGTAGCAGAAGAATGGGCAGATTACATTCTATAGAAGATAAAGCTCTTGCAGTCAAAATGTTCAGCCATGGGCTCCTCCTTGGGCAGGTTCCTTTATTGGCTTCTTCTTGATGACTCTCGTGTACTCAGCATGTTGCTCTCTCTCTTTCTTAGTGCCCTCGATCACGATGGAGATACCCGGCGACCTCACAGAACTCCCGCTCTCTAGCCTTTATTCTCACACGGAATACTTTGTAACCATACAAAGCAAAATAGGATCCAAGACCAGCCGGCCATCGTCCACCTCCTTCACCACTAGTAAGTGCCGCCAGCGACAGAATCAGTCGTTTCTTGTGTCGATAGCCGAATACCACGTAAAATTACCCTTGGATGTGTAAATCAGGTGATTTTGTATTCCATGGCACTTTTTATATTTACAACTTAATCGAGTCCTCATTTTGTCCTCCAGGTGTGGATACACCCAGCGATCTGTCCGCCATCCAAATCACAGCTCGCAGTGCCCTCCTCACGTGGAAAGCCCCCCAAGGCGTTCCTGACGGCTACCAGCTAATTTATCACACACCAGAGGGTGAAAGAAAGGTGACAGAGAGCAGCCCCCTATATATCGGCCCCTGGTGATGGATGAGCCACATGTTATCTTTGTGAATATCCACCATTTACATCATTGGTGTTTTTTTTCACGATATCGCCCTAATTCTTGTTATCTCTCTCGCTCAGGAAATCCACGTTCTTCCGAACCTTACATCCTATACCATGACCCGTCTCAGCCCTTTGTCACAATATAGAGTTCAGCTTCATGCCCTGAATGGCGGGGCCAGCTCAGCACCCATCTCCACCTCCTTTACCACAGGTGAGAGGCTTTCTGAGATCAGTGGTGTGAGGTAGCATGTTTGGGGCGGATAAAGTGGAACAGCCTCCCAGCAGAAGTGGTAGTGGTTAACACAGTGAGGGAATTTATACATACATGGGACAGGCATACGGCTCCTGAATCCAAGACGAGACCAACGAGTGATAAGGGTTTGAGTCTTCACAGCAGGAAAAACGGGCAAGTAAACGGGCCGAAAAATAAGTATTGGCGGCATCATGACGAGTAGACCCTAACTTTATGAAACTTTTAGGGGGGAGGGATTTATAATATGGAGGGGGGGGACTGTATAATATGTATCGTTTTTACAGAAAAGTTTCATATTGAGAAATGGAACAAGTTCCTTATGAACTGATATCATGTTCTTTGTTGGTTACTCTGTATCTGGTGCCATATTTGCCCCAGTTTAGTGATATTACTCCTATAAAACCGCTGTTAATCGGGATCCCTCGATGCTGCCCCAGGGGGCCACGTTTTTGGTGGATGTCAAAGCCTCGGCAGTTCCTTTACGATGAGGTTATTCGGCTGCGCACTATGGACCTGGTTTAGATTAAACGTCCTGCAGGGAGTCCAAGACAATGTTTGATTCCTACAAGTTTCCCATCTGGGCAACATTACGGAGCCCGAGCCCCATCGACATTTAACACGAGGACCTCCACGTCTAGAAGTGAGAAGAGCCAGATCTCCTTCCATGAGGGAATCCTCTCTCACTCGACGTTCTCCGTAGAACATGATCTTAGATGCTTGGTGTTGTCTCTGTGGTGAGACAGCAACAGAACATAGTTGTGTTCATTCCCTGATCTCATTGAGTATGCACTCAAGTCTCACTCAAAGCTCCGCTCACCATGTTTTTTTTTCTGGGTGAGCTCAGATCTAAAAGTCCATTAAGACCTTTATATTCTGGGAGTTTAGGAAATGCCGATCTCCACTCCGGTCGAGTCTCGTCTCTTTAAGATGAGAAAACGGCGCGTTCCGGAACTCGAAGTTCCCCGGAGCGGCCGTCCAAAAGCATTGGTCCGCACTCTGATTCTGTCTCGTCGAGAGGACTTCCTGAGCTTGTAAACCGGCGCGGTTCTGCCTCGTCGACATCTGGGAAACAGGGATTTTCTTGATATCGCCTTTTGCTCGTAGAATACATTTGGCGAAGGACAAACAGGAAGACGTCTTTAATAAATTTAAATTCCTGGAACCTCTTTGGAAGAAGTCAGTCCAGAGATGACGAGACCGGACTCACATCTGCGCTGTCACGAGACTGTAGAACCTTCTGTCTCTTTGTTCTTCTGTTCTCCATACTTTGTATCTTTTTCATTATTTTCCCTGATTACAAACGGCCGCCAGTTGGAACTATTTGCTCGTTGAATGCCATCAAATCCCAAATATCCCAATACTTCATGTTTCTGTTAATTGGATGAGGAACCTCTTGGTCTTCAAAAGCCTCCAACGCGGCGGTTATAGATTGGAATGGTTTGGTATCGCTGTCCCAAAAGGAAAGTACTTGGCCCCCGGAGTGAAGAGAGTCAACTAGCGATCCAAAATGCAGAATTTAACTGAAATTGCCTTTATTTTTGTTCATCTGATAATCCAGAACTTGGAAGAAATGATTAAGTAAACCTTGACTTGCCATTAATTTAAAGAAACAATTGAGTCACCTGCATTCAAGCAGGGATATCACACTGGGAGAACAAACACCCATCCTGGGAGTCTTTTATATATATATGATCACAGCCGTGTAGAATAGGAAGGAGTTGGCTGCCCTGAGACCCCGAGATTGGGGCAAAGATTCTGAGACTCGGGGTAAAACCCCGAGAATACCCAGATTTGTTAGAAATATATGTTTTTTTAGGCATTTTAAGCTCACTGTTAGCGACGATCCCATTAGTAACGAGTACACGCAGGGTGTATAAAAATCAGCGGATTTATGTTTATCTTTCGTGCTGCAAATGTTCCGATTGGATCCGATCCACGCGCTGACCGATTCATAACTCGATCCCAGCGTTCTTCTGCCTATTCGCGCTTTTTCTAGGCGTGCCCCAAAACTGCATTCTCATGGGTGTTTATTCCAAAATAACATGTGTGTTTTATAATGATTATGGCAGGGTTTAGGAAAATGTACTAGAAAACACAATCTGGAAAAAAAAAACGCGGGTACCGCTAGCTTTACAGACCCTGTGTGTGATTATTATTCCTCCCCTTTAAGTTGGCCTAGATTGATTATAATTCTAACGACGGAACGCCATGTTAAGAAATGCCTTTTCTCATCGGTAGGGCGCCTGCGGTTCCCGCTTCCTCGGGATTGCTGGGAGCAGAGGATGAACGGAGAGCTCCACAGCGGAGTATTCACTATACACCTGGGGGGCGTTAAAGAAGAAACCCTGTCCGTGTTCTGTGACATGGAGTCCGACGGCGGGGGCTGGATAGTGAGTATGGAGACCTGACCCTAGGCATTCTGGGTGGCCTTACATCTTTTGGGATAAAATACTGAAAATGCCCCTCTGTGCCGCCCGGCAGGTTTTCCAGAGACGGATGGACGGGAGCGTAGACTTCTACAGAGACTGGAATGACTATAAGAGAGGCTTTGGAAACCTGACTTCGGAGTTCTGGTTAGGTGAGCCGTCGCCATGAGCCTTTCCCACCTGGCTGAGCGTTTTTTGGGTTCAGTTGCTAACCCCGTCCTCTCGCTCTCTCGGAAGGTAACATCGCCCTGCACCGGATCACCTCGCTGGCTCCCTTCGAGTTACGGGTAGATCTTCGCTCCGGAGACGAAGCCGTGCACGCGATTTACGACAACTTCATCGTGGAGGCCGAGAAACGCCATTTCAGAATGCGGCTGGGGAGCTATAGAGGGAACGCAGGTCAGCGGGGCAGATACATCGGGACGTTGGGGAGGCTGGGACGTGAATGAGGGTATAAATGATTAATTATTAAGTAATGGAGATGAGGGTGAGGGGACAATCAGGGGTGGGCCTGGAATTAGTGATGCCTGGGTGAATTATTCATTCGATACTAACATACTAACACGCAAACTCACTCTAACATATAATAATACACACGCTCTATCATCATTCACTAACATATACTCATTCTAACACCATGTATTTACGCAAACTCTCACTCTAGCACCATACATCTGAGGGTTTTAAGAAAATAATGAGCAGACTAGATGGGCCAAATGGGTCCTATTTGTCGTCAAATTCGTATCCATTTCTTCCAGGGGACTCTCTGAGTTATCACAACAACATGATCTTCTCTACTCGTGACCGAGATGCACAGAGAAGGATCCTGCCCTGTGCGGTTTCATACCACGGGGCTTGGTGGTACCGCAACTGTCATTACTCCAACCTCAATGGACAGTACGGTAACTACAAGGACCACCAGGTGAGATACACTCAGACTCAAACAGCGAGGGGATCTAAACTGAGTCTTTACATCGGGAAAACCGGCGGACTAGACGGGGGCCGAATGGGGCCGATCTGCCGGCAGATTGTAGGTTTCTATTTTGCTCCAGATAACCTGATTTCTTTCTTTAACAGGGTGTGAATTGGCACACGTGGAAAGGCTTCGAGTTCTCAATACCCTTCACCGAGATGAAAATTCGTCCAAGAGGAGGGGGCAATAGGAACCGTCTTTAGAGCCCCAACCACCTGAAACCACTATACTGAAAACTGGAAGCAACGTGGCACCTCCTGCAACCTTATGCACAGTCCTCACGGCCGGGGCACAAATTGAGGTTGAAATGTAGACCAAAAAACCCCCCAAAAAAGCAAAAAAAAAAACGAAACTGTATAAATATCGGAATTTAGTGCCATATTATTTGCTTATTACGATCTACGAAGACGAGCAAATGGAAGAGGAAGAGATCATGAAAGCCAATTGGTTAAGGGCTGGGCAGAATGCGACATCTGGAACTGGAGACTCCAGAGAACACCCGGAACACGGCAACGAGAATGAAATGAGAAATATGAAATAAGGGCTAGAAATAAGCTAAAAAATGCACTTTTCATTAAACCATTCAGACCAAATCTAGTAAAAATCCAGAAAAAAATCACATGTAGGCACAATAAAAACACAATTTATCCATAATACATAAAAAACAATGCAGGAACCGAACTCAGACATGAAAGCAGGGGTGAGAGGTGAGTGTCACAGCGTCACAGAGCAGCCGCCGGGGTATGTAGGGATTGCGTTTTAACCCTTTAGCCTCCACCAATACAGAAATATAAATATATATATAAAGCAAACGGATACACTGTCTATTTTTATAAAAGCACAGCGTGGGGAGAGAGTGAACGGGAAAAGAAAAACAGATGGAAGATATATGTAAACTGCTTATAATAAAATCTGATGGGATATGTTTCTGGGTGCGTTTGATTGGACGATCAGGATCCATGGATCTAGAGTTTGCCATTAAGCAAGACGACCCCCAATTTTAGTTCCGAATTAATGGAGAACAGGCCATGCGGGGTTCAGGTCAGAGGGAATGCCGGGTTGTGGTTTTTTTTCATTTATTTTGTAATTATTTGTTGTTTTTTTTTATAAATATTGGTGGAAATTATTGGGGGGGGGCACGGCTTAGTTAGAAAAGGAAAAAAAATGAAAAATTAAATCCTGGCAAAGCGTTTAGAACAAAATGGAAATAGCAGATCGGTCAGTCCTTTGGCGCTGAAAGGGTTAAAACAAAATGATTCCAGCGTTGATCCTTCCTGGGGACTCTCCGGGGTTCCCCCAGAGTCTCCGGGGGTGAAACGCCGCTTCTTCGGGGTTCACGGGGCTCCGTCATCCGAGCCGAGCGTAGACCCTCCTCGCCCACCGCCCACCCCATACAAATTTCGGCTATCTGGGGCTAGCCCGGCCCTTATAGAGGGAGAGCTCCGGGTATCCTGAGCCGTAATATAGACGTCAAACCTCAAAGGAGGTCGCTGCGGGGCAAGAGACGGACGCGAAAGGGCAGACACTTGAGGTTGATGCCAAAGACCCCTTTGAGGTCTGGGAGCCGCTCGGGCGAGACGGGTGAGAGGCGGAAATCCCTCAGCAGGTGGGAGAGGAAGATAAATATTTCCATTCTTGCCAGGGTTTCCCCGATACAGAGCCGCGCGCCCGCGCTGAACGGCAGCAGAGCCCTGGGGCTCGGGGGGGCTTCCGACTGGGCCAAGAAACGTTCTGATAGAAAAGAACAAAGAAACCTTATTTAATCCAAATTAAAAGGACCAAAACACGGAGAAAACATTAAAATATGATAGACACACAAGTGCAAAGAAATGGGGGGGGGGGCTGGTGTTCTGGAGACCCAAAACCTGAAAAACAGTATTTATTAAAAGTCCAGATTCAGTGCAAAATACGTAATGGAATATAAGCTTCTAGCGCGAGGAGAAAAGTACCAGTCCAATGGGTTTGGGGGGTCCTTCGGGCACGACCGTTTAACTGGAGGTCCGGTGAGATTTGGCCACCTTTCCTGTTGTTACTAGACCTATTTCCACGTAACCCCCCGATAACCTCGGCGTCACGCAGCGGCTCACACTTACCTGGGGAGAATTGTGTCGGATCGTCCCAAACGGTTGGCTCGTGATGAGCAGCAAAAATATTTGGAATAACAATTGTCCCCTTAGGAATAGAGTATCCAGCGATGCTGGGGAGGAAAAAACAGATTGCGTTTTAGAGGATTAATAGCGGTATTCCTTATAGTGTGTATAGCGGGAGACAGGAGACAGGAAGTTAGCTGCTCTGGGAGGGACAGAGGGACACCAAGGACAGGAAGTTAGCTGATGTGGGGGGGTGGCAGAGGGACACAAAGGACAGGACGTTATCTGCTGTGGGAGGGGCAGAGGGACACCAAGGACAGGAAGTTAGCTGCTGTGGGAGGGGTAGAGGGACACCAAGGACAGGAAGTTATCTGCTCTGGGAGGGGCAGAGGGACACCAAGGACAGGAAGTTAGCTGCTGTGGGGGGGGAGGGGCAGAGGGAGACACTGAACAAGATAAAGTCCTTATGTCAAGACAGTGGGGTGCGGAACTATTAAACTATGAATTTGTATATTAATAAATCTTCAAACGCCACAAGGTGTCCCGTGAAGAGGTTCGATGGAAGGCCAGGATCCTAAATGCCAACGGAAGCTTAAATTAATCAGGACAGAATGAAAGAAGATTTTTTCCAGTATGTGAATTGTTGAGATATGATCGAAACCCCTAAATCAGTATATCTAATGAGAATAAGAAGCCCCTCGGGGGCCACAGCAGTGTATAGACTGTCGTCTCGGAATGGCTCTTTCTGTGACTTGTGCTCAGCGACACCTTGTGGTATCAGAGTGCATTACACAGCAGGTCGGGGCTATTATTTAAATTACAGGGGTTTATAGCAGAAGATGCGGCTCTAGCGGACATCGCGTCTTATATATAACACATGCCCTTCCGGAAATGATGTTAAAGAAGTCATTGGAATGCAGAAAAGTTTATAAAATAGATTGCGTTTCGGCTGGCTGGGCATGCTGGGAGCCACAATTCACAGAACCTGAAGAGTCGGGAGAGCCCTGCCCATGGATATATCATAAGGTTTTCCTATCACTTCTCACCTGCTGTCTCTTGTAGCGCAGTGTGGCACGGCTAGGGGTACCACTGGGCGCAGTCTGAGCATCTCAGAGATGGTGGCATTAAGATAGGGCAAAGAGCTACGCTCTGAATATGAGGGGTATCTATCAGGTCCCACGGCTCCCATAATCTCTCCATAAATTTTCTCTTGCGCCTAAGAACAAAAAGTAATAATTATTATTTGGCCACAGACGTGGGCACAGAAAGAGGAGCCCACTCTAGAGATGGCAGCCTCCATGTAACAGCGAGCCGAGCTGTATAAATACAACGTATCACCGAGGATTCTATTTCAGACCAAACGCCAGGATCGTACCTCGGGGTGGTGGATGAGAAAGGCCACCGTCCATGTCAATAAAGAAGCCGTGGTCTCTGTGCCGCCGATAAATAAATCTACTACAGACATATGTAGGTGACCTTCGGAAAGTTCTGCCACCCCATTGCTGTCATCTTTGGATTTCTCCATGAAGAAGCGGATCATTGTGTCCAGAATATCTCCCTCAGATGCGCTAGATTCCTGTCGAGACTGGAAGCGGAAACAAGGATGACTTCTTCCCCCTCCAACCAGAGAAGAAGGTATCTCTGGACCGCACAGACAAAAAATACGTCTAGGGTCTCCAAACTGTGGCACTTCGGCTGTTGCAGGACTACATCTCCCATAATGCTCAGCTAGGAGGCTGGCAGAGAAGTGTGGGAAATGTAGTGCCGCAACAGCTGAAGGGCCACAGTTTGGGGATAACATGGGTCCAGAATACTCCACGCACCTTGTGTCTCTCCAGTTGGTTCTTCACGAAGGAATCTCTCCGCTCCGCAGTCTTCAGGAGAAGAGCCAGGGTTCTGTTTGGGAACTTCTAGCAGTGGAAGCAGAGAAAGGGTTTAGGAAAGGCTGAAGCCGCGGCTCCTTCTCTCTTTTTCCCGCTTGTTCTCGTTATTAGGAAGAAAGCTCCTTACCCGCAGGATGGGTATGAAGTCCAGCACCGTCACGGATGGAGATTCCCATAACTTTATGATCTGGACAACGCAGCGGTGGATTTCAGAGAATGAGGGGTCTGACAGCTCGTACTAGAAAGGAAACGGAGTCATGAAGGATCCGCGTGGCCAGAAACGCAAAGAGAGAGCGTTTAGAATGAGTGGAGTGGAGTAATGAGGGAGGGCGTCTCACCCTGGTGCCGAAGGTCAGCTCCGCGATAACCCTGCACGTGCGCAGGGAGAACTCCTCCGAAATCTCCACCGGGTCACCCTTTTTGTTCATTAAATCCTGGGTGGAATAAGAGAGAGCAGACACTGGGATTACATGACATGGCCTCACTCACACTCACCATGCACTCAGATTAGATCAAGGGGCAAACCGGCCAACTGGGGCAAACCGCAGAAACCTGGACCAACCCAGAACCTTTTACCTCAGACATCCCAAGCAGAGAGCATTGATACCCCGAATCACCCCGGTTACCCCCATGTCTTCTAATTGCCCCATAAATTAAAGTGCAAACAACACCGGATGCCAATGCCGGTTCATCATTTACCTTTTGTGTAATATACCCCAACTCCTTCTAGATTGTAAGCTCTTTGAGCAGGGCCCTGCTTACCTTTTGTTATGTTATACACTACTTGTTATGTTATACCCATTGTACAGCGCTGCGGAATATGACAGCGCCATATAATTAATGAGTCCTACGTGGGAACGGACTCACATCACATAATCTTCTGGCCTCTCCATACAGCAGACTCTCCAGATCCCTGCGTATTCGGCTCTGTAACGACGAGTGTGTCAGACGTCGCTGCACCTTCCACACCGGAGTGTTGTCTCCCAACGAAAGGTCCTTCCCACCCAGAGAGATGAGGTCACCTGTGCAGTAGCGCGGTACAAGAGGAACATAGAATCTGTCGGCAGATCAGACCCATTCGCCCCAAAGACTCAGACCTTAATCAGTCGCTGGTCTCGTCTTAGATTCAGGAGCCGTATGTCTATCCCATGCATGTATTACCCTCACTGTATTACCCTCTACCACTTCTGCTGGGTGGCTGATCCACGTATCCACCCTCACCTCCTTATTGTTATGCACTAGACACATTTCAGCATGAGAGGTTCAATCTCTTAAAACAAATAACTGTGATTTTAGTACAATGCAGTCTCCCCCTGCGTTCTTTTTCGGGTCAGGATTAACTGAATTTGGAAAAATCTTAATATATTTTATACTTAAAGAAAATAACCGGATTGATCTTCATTGTAACCTTTGGAATTCTGAGGCTTTGTTACATTTCAGTTTAAGTGCCAAATGTGAGATTTAAACATTTCCGCTTCATTCATTCATCGAACCAAATCCCCTTTCCGCGGACTCGTCACTAATCCCTGAATAATTCACATTACATTAATATACAGTTCTAGACAAAAATAATCAATTACCGATGTAACTCGGGGGTCTCCCGGCAAAGTCTGCCCACTTCTTAACCAGCGCTTCGCGAATCAGAGCGGCCGTGTTTAATACGACGACATCTGCGGGATAAAGCGAAACGGGATTTACAGAACCGAGAGAGAGACGGGATTGTGGGGTTAATATTATTATTATTTATTGATTTATATAGCGCCATCATATTCCGCAGCGCTGTACAAAAATAGGGAGACAAAAGAACAGCAACGGGTGGTTTGGGGTAAAAAAATCAGAAATAAGGGCAAGGAAATAAATACAAAAAATAATTAATACTAACAAATAATTTTAAAAAAACCCAATAACAACAATTAATACGCGATTCCTCACTACATTCCCAATTATTTTGCTTTTATAAATGTGAAAGCTTTGAGAAAAAAAAAATGACATAAACAAAACTGCAATTAGTACCAAAAAATCCCATTAATACACATTATTGAACTTTTTTTTTTAACAATCATTGTTCTGTTTTGTGACAGATGTCCCACCGGCATTTATTATCTTATTTTATACATTATTTTACATTAATTTATGTGTATGCTAACCCTAACTGCACATCAACTTTCCTAGTAAATACCCTAAAACTATCCAAAGTGTGTCTATTGTCTACACACATTGATCATATAATCATATATCATATAATATACAGATAGATACACTTATTGTGTATTTATATAAAGTGTCGTATATATATATATGTATCAAACTCACCTTGCCCCCAAAAGCTTAAGCGGTAGATAGGGCCGTATTTTCTGGAGAGGTCCATGAAGTGAAGTGGTAAGTCATTGTGCCCTAAATGGAATAAGTGACCCACAAATGGGTAAGAGGGGGGGCATGGAGGGTAAATCGGGCCGTGCCGGGGGGTTCCGCGGAGAAGTAATTGGGATCGCTTGAAGTAGATAAAAGAGAGGAAGAGAAGAAGGACCGGGAACAGCAGCACAAGGACCATGATGAACGCACGGAGGATGGAGGAGGCCGGGGTACTTATAGTGCCGGGTATAACCTTGGGTGGGAGGGAGGGGGCCGAGCAAGTAAAAAATGGAAGGGGTGGAAAAAGAAAAGATAGAAATCCAGAATCAGAAGCAAAAACATGCAAAAAAAATGAAAACAAGAACCAGAAAATCTTCACTGCGGATCCAGAAGTAAAAGGACACTGCAGCAGGACAATAAAGCGATACAAATCCAGAACCTGGCAGCCGGTTCTAAGGCACGGTCCCCAAAATAAGATCCTACAATGCCTTTCAGAATCAGATTCCAATGACGTGGATCCCATAACACGTTGGAAACGCAGAACCTGAAAGCAGGAGCAAAGGATCTGGAACCTGAAAGCAGGAGCAAAGGATCTAGAACCTGAAAGCAGGAGCAAAGGATCTGGAACCTGAAAGCAGGAGCAAATGATCTAGAACCTGAAAGCAGAGCCATAGTCCCAGATACCACAATGCTTGAATACCCAGAAGACCTTCGTTATAGATAATTATGGAAACGCAGCCCATCCAATGTTTTATTTCTGGGTTTCTCCAGTTTCTGTGATTTTTATAAATCGCACGATTGGTCTGCAGCCATGAACTTCTCACACGTTATCATCCGATCTGAGGGACGAGGCAGAGTGACGTTGGTGGAAGGTCCTTGAGCGCCAGCGCCTTCCCGGACAGAATGTCAAGGAGAGATGGGGAACGTAGATTAGCCAGGGAGGGTCGGGGAGCGCAGACCGTGGAGATAGCGGAGGCGGTGAGCTGGGGGATAATCAGTAAGATACAGATCAGACGATGGATACATGTGATGTTATAGAAGCGTGATGTCACGGGCCGCACTCCTGTCCATAGCGTGGAATTCTATGAATGTTGCATGAATGACTACAGCTCCCTGCACCATGGATAAGTCACACATACAATTTGACGGCAGATAAGAGCCACTCGGCTCACCCTATCCTGGTCCAAACCATTCCTGAGTAAAGCAAGTCGTAATTTGGTCTCTTAAGGGACGGTTTGGTCCCCATTTCTTTTTATTAATGCATATTAGTGTCCGATGTAGTGTTATTCACTTGCGCATGCATATTCTTTCCTACTGGAGAATGTGGTTCTGGGTCATTATACTCCTCCCCTGTCTGTCTCTACTGAAAACAGGAAGTGTACTTAAGTATGCTTCCTGCGCGTTAATACACCCATTAAAACGAATGAGAGCAGCGGCAGCCAATCGCATGTATGCATGTAGCGACTCTCAAACTACTCAGAACAAGCGTATGCAGAGGATTCCGAACAATCCCTCTGCACTTCCATTAAACCAGGGCTGTCCAACCTGCGGCCCTCCAGCTGCTGCAGGATTACATCTCTCATACTCGTCAGCCAGCCGCTTAGCTGAAAGAGCATTATGGGAGATGTAGTCCTGCAGCAGCTGGAGGGCCACAGGCTGGACACCCCTGCATTAAACAGTTAACTATTAAAGTGCACTTGAGGGCTGGAGCGCGTCCACAAACCAAACAAGTGAGCAAAAAGGTATATAATGATATTTTATTGGACAAGTTTAAAAATAGACAATTACAGAAATTCAGCTAAATAAGGTTTCTTAGAAAAAATGATAAAAGGCAAATTAATGAAGGATGAAGCATATAAAATATATATAAAAACCTATTTACAATAGATTTTTCAATGCCGTGTAACTTCATAAAACATATGAAAGGACATGAGTGTGGTAAAAATATTTAATGTAATAATGAGTGTTCTGTTCCACTTTCAGTGGCAGATCACAGCACTCGGGGCAATCGATGTAAATAAGTAGCAGTAATGAAAGAGTTAAATTGATAGAAACTGCAAAATAAAATATAATTTTATCATTTAAAAACGACCTAATCACACCCCATTACTCCACTCTTTACAGCGTGTCACCCCATGGCATGGGAAAGCAGAAATTATAGAAGAGGGGCTGGACGTTATGCCTAGAATAAATTGGGATAAAACACACATTTTGGTGATATATATATATATATATATATATATAGAGATATATATAGATATATATTATATACTGACATTTCCATACCGCCTGTAAATTCATAGCTATTAATGCTGCCTTGCCTAAAAGGGTCAGTGATGTCATTTTTAGAATCTGTAAGCCTCAAGCTACACAATCAATTTCCGGGTTTAAAAGGGGAATTGTTAAAATATACAAAAGACGTTAAAAGGGATTTTCAGAACTATAGGGTTTGCGCTTTTATAAAAGTCTCAAGAACTTGTTGAAAGGGAACACTTCCTACGAGGCGAAGACCCCACAGAAGAGCGTAAGCTTTGCTCGCTCCACATAAGACAGTCACAGACTGCAAAACTACACCGACTTCCCCTTATAGTAGGGTAAGGGGGAGGACAACAAATTCATTGTAATTCCAGCAATTCTGGTAAATTTAGAAAAATAAAAACACTCTGTTCTGGGAAGTTGAGGGGCGAGAACCAATAACGAGCGTCAACCCAGTCCTTCAGTGATCCCCCGTATTCTCCTGGCCAGCTGGATGTCCTGAACGAAGAGCGTGACCCGCTTGGCGTGGATACTGCAGAGATAGGAGTCTTCGAGGAGGCGCACGAGGAAGGCTTCGGCGGCCTGCAGGGGAGAGCGGGTACCGGGGTGGAGGGAAGGACAGAGGTTACGATAGAGCGACAGCCGAGCGTTCTAACGGCCATTCCCTTCACTGTGCAGAGAATTGGGCTTTACTCACCTCTTGTAGAGCCATGATCGCCATCGACTGCCAATTAAATGCCACGCCGCGGGTGTACGTCATGCAAACCTCCCTAACCTGCAGAGACAAATAAAAAGAAATAAAGTACGGCCGGCTCCCACTCCATGTTTTCTACGCGGACGGAATAATAAAAGATTGGTTTCATTTTTAGGTTATTGTTGCAACTTTGTCTCCCGACTACAAAGCATTCCCTGAAAAAAAATATCGGGGGTAAAAGTTTAGATGATTGAATAATCCCCGGCAGAAAAAGCTTCCTACCAGTCTTTGGAACGGCGCCTTCCGGATGAGAAGCTCGGTAGATTTCTGATACTTGCGAATCTCCATGAGCGCTCGCGTTCCCGGCCGGAATCGCCTCCTTTGGGCAGTCTCTCGCTCCTCTTCAGCTCTCCGTCCTCTTCTGGAAGCTGCGAAGAGATGATGTCAAAAAAAACAAATCCCAATCCCAACAAACATGGCGTACATTCACCCCAAACGCCACGTTGGTCTCGTCTTAGATTCAGGAGCCGTATGCCTATCCCATGCATGTTTACATTCCCTCTCCCTACCATGTCTGACGAGAGGCTGTTCCACTTATCTACCACCCTGTCAGTAAAGTAAAACTTCCTGCTATTCCATCTCAGCCTCGGCCCCTCTGGTGTTAGATTCCTTCCTGTACTTTAAGTCCCTTTCTGTATTTATTATGCATTAAGGATGAGTCTAAGTGTCTGCGTTGGGTACGCGATGATGCCATCATTACTTGTGGGGGGTGCGACAGGTTCCGGGGGCGACCTCCTCTGTGGGGGCCGCGACTTCCTCTTCGAGGGGGGGGTGGCTGTGCTCGGTCTCATGGCGATCGGTGTAGAGTTATTGGTTACACTCCAGCCACATCAACTTCCTGGGGGAGAAAAATGAGCACACGGGGTTAAAAAAAATCCCCCTCCGAGACGCGTCACACAGACCTGACATTATTACACAAAACAATCGGGTTATTCTCAGCGTCCGGAGAACCCCCGATATCCCTTTTCGTGACAATTACAGGAGATTGAAACCCTTTAAAAAAAATACAAGTTACAGGGTTCCCAGTGAATTTAAAAATCTTGTCACCTTTACCCAATAGAATCGCCCCGGGCTGCTCGGCGTTGCTATGCGGTTGTCTCTGTTAGTCAGTTCGTTATGTTACATGCTACTCGTTATGTCCTGTCTACCCATTGTACAGCGCTACGGAATGTGATGGCGCTATATAAAACAATAAATAACAATAATGTTTATATAAGCTTGTCACCCACCCCAGCAATGCACCCTCACAACTTAATCCCAGCGGTGGGGCAATAAACTCCATTCACCAACCGCTTTCTTACAGAAGGCCGCAGCAGATGTTCATACCTGAGAGACTTTACATATTAACCCTTTAATGGCTCATCATGAAGATTCTACGCAGTGACTCGCCAAATTTCTCTCATACCGGTCGTCATGGAAACCTTGACTTATCATTGCCCTTATTTCAAGACACACTAAACCGAGTCACCTGCATTCAAGCAGGGATATCAACCACAACATACAGGGAGAAATAGCATGCACCAGGAACGTCACATATAATCAGATTATCGGAGGAGTCAGTTACAGATCCTCTTCATCGGAGGATCCGAGCAAAAGAGAGAGAGATCTCTGGTATGGCAAAGTGCCCCAGTCTGATCCCACCAGTGGGGCAGTTCGCCCCATACCAGTTGTCGATACAGTTTGGGGCTGTTTAGCTGGCTTGTTATCTACCCCAGTAATACCCCCCCGGGGGGCTGATACTGTAGCAGAACACTCTGCCATAAGCTGTCAGGGAAGGATGCTTCTGATACCTGTATACCTCCAGCCGCGATAACCACCCGCGTCCCTATATCCATACCGTCCTATACAAAGCGTACGGCAATATACCGCGGCCCCAGGCACATATATTTACTTATTTACTAATATATCGCCCTTACCTTTTAAATCTCGCGCACTTGCTCTGACGTCACATCCGGGTATTTGAAACTAAACATCTCCCAGCCAGGCCGGGTCGTTGCTAAGTGACGGGAGACACGGGGTGTGGCCTATAAATTCACGCTCTCGTCTTTCGTACGCACTTTTTTTTCTTCAATATACTTTATTAACTTGAACATTAGTAACAGTGCGGAGTGGCTGCCATGTTTGTGAGGTTTATGAGATGGTAGTTGTGAACTGCCAGCCTCACACTGGTGAGGAAGGACGTTGAAACCAATCTCGCCATCTTTAGTGTGGCATATGAACAGAAATGATATGTTAATTTAACATCTTAGTCACCAATAGCATATCCAACCCAGCATTGAGTTAATTCGAATCAGACCCACGTGGTTTAGGATAAAACATGCGCATAGCTGCAGGGAGTTTGTAATTATCCCCAAACTCTGGCTCCTTTATGGAATTGTGTCATAGGAGTATGTATGGGATCCATCAGGGTGTTTGCCCCTGTGGCAGGGTAAGTGGGCAGATTCCCAAGGTCACCCAGCCTGATTCCTTCATTTTTTTACTCTGATTTAATGATAACCCAACTACCTCCTAGCTTCTACCCCCGGCGAATCAGGGCAGAGCGTCACTGACAGCGCTGCGCATGCGCAGTATGCATTCTCTGGTGTCCTGCTGCGAAAAGCACAACAGAGGTAGAGCTCTGGATAGAGTGGCAACGTCGTGACTGTCCTGCATAATGCGGGAAAGTTGGGAGGCATGCAACTGGTTCCGGTCGCACGGGTACAATCAATGAATCATTACAACAGGATCTTTGCGATGGGCGTACCTGGGGACACGCCCACTAACTGCCCTACGCCCCTCCCACCCTCATACAAACTTAAGATAGTCGGGGCTAACTCTGCCCGCTAACTAAGCCACTGCCCCCTGAAGAGTCAGGACGTTCTGATGGACAGCTAACTGGAGTGTTCCATTTTCGGTGGGAGGGGCTTCTTGTGGATCACGTCCACCAGAGGCACAACATGTATGACGCCAAGTAACACCAAAGATCCCGGGTCACGTCTGAGACATTTTTATTTGTGTAGCATAACACGGAATCCACGTGATGTTTAAACCATGAGACAATTAAACTTTGTAAAATGAAGACGGCCGCCAGAGATTACCATTTTTTTTAAAAGCGTGAATCAACAATACCATAATTTCCCAAATTGAATCTTAAGCGCTAACATCCCATAAACTCCTTGTTGTTATTCTGTATCCATGGTCTGGACGGTTTCCTCCACCAGCTCCAGCCGTTTGATGGTTTCTCCCGTGATGGCCGTGGTTCCCCGGGGATAACGGTACGAGGCCAGCCTATGGCGATAAAGAGGCGGCTCGTTATACTCAGAGTGAGCACGTGTTACACGCACACGCGTGAGATCACGGCCTGCACAAGACATTGTGATGCCTGGGTCCAAGAGTGAAATGTTGCCCCTCCCACACCCACATCCGTTAGCACATCAGACACTCACACTAACCCACACACCCAGACACTCACACTAACGCACACACCCAGACACTCACACTAATGCACACACCCAGACACTCACACTAATGCACACACCCAGACACTCACACTAACACACACACCCAGACACTCACACTAATGCACACACCCAGACACTCACACTAACCCACACACCCAGACACTCACACTAACGCACACACCCAGACACTCACACTAATGCACACACCCAGACACTCACACTAATGCACACACCCAGACACTCACACTAACACACACACCCAGACACTCACACTAACGCACACATCCAGACACTCGCTAACACATACGTACGCAGAAACTCATACTAACCCAGTCATCCAGAGACTCAGACCAACACAGCCGGACACGCAAACTAACATATCCAGACACACACAGACACATACACTAACAAACTAACATTCCCGAGCACGCTCAGTCACACACAACTCACCTTAACGCACCTGGCAATGTGAGCTGCAGCGCCACTACCGCGAGGTGAGGTCACATTAATCATAATACTGCCGCCGAATGCACGCGAGCGCCAGAAATCCCCCCCCCCTTGTAATAACGCCGCCTGGGTGCCATGGACCCCCCGGGACCCCCTGGGCCGGCTCTGGGTGAAATGGTGGCGGACGCTCACGCCTGCGTATACAGAACTGTCTCACCTCTTTCCCCGGGTCTCGGTGTCCGTGTGACCTCTCAGGATACGCGCCCCGTCCCGGGTAATGATGCACAGATCCACCCCGCTACCCGATCCCAGGTCACACAGGATCCCCGCAGTAATGGCGTCCGTGACCAGCTTCATCCCTTCCTCTAACTGGGAAACGTGGAGACAGACGATACAGGTAAAGGGCCTCATCTTGTGTATTATTCGGTTCTGTATATAAGGGCCTCCGAGGACCCGGTGAGCGCGCACTTACATAAGATCCCCATTATTACCCGCTCGCACGCGGGCCCCGGACTGACCCTGATATGGACTCCTGACTTCACTTTATTCAATGACGTTTCACATTTTCCTTGCACGTTATATATACTTACTTCCAGTCAGCTCCAGCTCTGGTTCAGCCAATCAGTGGCAAGGATCCTCAGACCACAGAGGTGCTGGGAAGCTGCAGCTCTGCAGCTGCATCTTCTCCCAAATCATGGCTATTCCGGACACTTGCGATCTATCCTGCTATTACCCTCAGTCTGCAGGGTCCTGACTTCTCCCTCGCTACAATCCCATCATCCTCACCCGAGGAGCCCTTTATCTTCTGTCTCATTCCCCCTCATTCCTCCGCATTAACCATGCGCGGTAACCCTTTTCCTGATTCCAAATTTCCAGGTTCCATTTCGGAATGGATTCGATTCTCACCTCCATGTACGGCTTGTAGCGATCTTCCAAAACAGCTATAGCGGCGGACGACCCCGACCCTGGAAAAGAGAAGAGAACATCGAGCGATGCGGACAGAGACTCGTTCAGACGTTTAGCTCGGGATGGGGCTGTTTGAAACGTAAGCTCGCACCCCGCAGAACCTCCAATTTTTGGTCGAATAGAATCTCGAACAGAATCTGGTCCAAAAATTCAAATCCACCAATCAAAAAATCCCTTAAAATATTAGCATGAAAAAAATTAATAAACAAAAATAATACAAAACCAATAAATAATAATAATAATAATAATGTCCCGTTCTACTGGAGCGACATCAATAATAAAAGATTCTCGTCCACACACGCATACATACATACACACACACACGCACACATGCACATACATACACGCACACATACATACACACACACGCACACATACATACACACACGCACACATACATACACGCACACATACATACACACACACGCATACATACATACACGCACACATACATACACGCACGCACACACATACATACATATACACATGCATACACACACATACATACACACACGCACACATACACACATACACATACATACACACGCATACATACACACATGCATACATACACGCACACATACATACACACACACATACACACACATCATACACACACGCATACATACATACACACGCATACATACACACATGCATACATACACACGCATACATACATACACACACGCATACACACACACACGCATACACACATACACACGCATACACACACACACACATACATGCACACACACATACATACACGCACACACACATACACGCACACATACATACATCCACTGTAATCTAGCAGCCGGGGGCAGCTCCCTGATGGCGGTTTTAGGTTTTAGAGCCCCCCACGTGTTGGGGCAGCAGTGGGATTTCTCGCAGATATTCTGACCCGGGATAAATAACCGCGGGAGCGACAGAGACCGACTTCCTTCCCTCACCAAGGGCAGTGAACGGGGTGGCGTCTGTAGATCCATGCGGATACACGCTGTACAGATGGGGGCCATGGATGTCCGTTCCTCCGATGATGATTGATGCCCCTATGTGGCCCTGGTATCTAAAACAGTGGGAGATGCAGCAAAATATTTGAAAGACAAATAACAATGATTCCAAAAATAAATTGATTGGTAAATAAGATCCTTTCAGTTTTGAATATATTGTTGAGTTGGAGAATCCCTACCGAGCCCGGCTGACCGTCTAGTGAGGGGGTAGGCAACCTTTGGCACTCCAGATGTTGTGAACTACATTCCCCTTGATGCTTTGCCAGCATTATGACTGTAAGAGTATTCTGGGAGATGTAGTCCACAACACCTGGAGTGCCGAAGGTTGCCTGCCCCTGTATGGACACGTGGCTGGGCAGGGCTTCCAGTGACAGGGGGAGCATTGGGTTGGTTACATCGTATCTCGCACGACGTTCTGACCTATACAGCGTCTGTTTGAGCATCCGGTTGGCCGTGCACACTCTCGGCTCACGGCCCGTGGACATCGCGTGGAGATGAAGGTTGGAGGACAGGACTTGGGTCACGTTTTCAGCGTCGGCTGCGACCCCGGCTCCGCAGCAGCTATCGGGGAAGAGATAATGCTTGTATTCAGTGCAAATAAATACATAGACGTAAGAAGAAGGTAGGCAGGCAGGCACTTGCTTAGATAAGCAGGCAGGTAGATATATGAGCAGAGCGGCAGATGACAGGTGGGTAGACCTGCAGGTAAGAAGCCTGACTAGTAGGTGGATAGAATGGCAACGTAAGGAATATACACGCAAGGACTTGGATAGCTTTGTGTGATAGGTGGATAGATACCCCGGCAAGCAGACACAGGCAGATTAATAGGTTGTTATCTATACAGAGCGCCCTGCAGGTAGGTAGCCAGCCCTGGCGGTATAGAGACAGACCGATGTGTAGACAGACAGACTTGCAGATAGATACATAGTTACTAGTAAGTAGGAAGCCGGATGGGGCAGGTAGCCAAGAAGACCAGCAGGAGCTGGATGGCACAGGTAAGCAGGTAGATCAGTGGGTAGATAGCTGGATGGGGCAGGTAGACCAAGAGGCAGAAAGCTGGGTTGGGCAGGTAGACCAGTAGTAGCTGGATGGGGTAGGTAGAAGTAGCTGGATGGGGCAGACAGGCAGGTCAACCAATAGTAGGTGAATGGGGTAGATAGACAGAGAGACCAGTAGTATGGGGCAGGTAAGCAGGTAGACCAGTAGTAGTTGGATGGGGCAGGTAGACCGGTTGTAGCTGGATGGGGCAGGTAGACCAGTAGTAGTTGGATGGGGCAGGTAGACCAGTAGTAGTTGGATGGGGCAGGTAGACCAGTAGTAGTTGGATGGGGCAGGTAGACCAGTAGTATCTGGATGGGGTAGGTGGGCAGGCAGACCAGAGGGTAGATGGGACAGACAGAACTCACTATATGTTATCGGTGATGTAATGGATCTTGGCACAGTTCTTATCCGCCACAACCATATCATCTGTCGCTCTTCTGTCGGCTCCCAGTATCACCCCATCCTGACGATACAAATAAATATACAGTGAGAACACACAGGGGTCCTAGAAATACAGAAGCGGCCCCCGGAAGGTTCACAAAACCCAAGCTGACCACCATTTGTCCTTCTTTTAATTGTTTGTGTGTTTTGGGCACGGTGACCTAAATGAGGTGTCAGCGGTGATTAATGAAATAAAAGCAGCCTTGTGATGCCTCATTGAGAGGTTGGCATTTTATTCTTATTATATTATTTATTCTTTACCTTATAAATGATTCCAGCAATGGTGGTCCCGGTCTTGCGGGGATTTGGGGGATGAAGGCCAAGGTTTGGACCCAACTTTTCCAAGGAGGAATTCCTGTAACCATAGAAAATGACCCTTTAACTCCCTCTACTGAGAACTGGGCTTTAAATCTTACCACGAGGAGATCCGCCACACCAGCAGCTTCCTATTAATATGACATTAGTAGGGCATCTGGGGGTCCCTACATCTGCCAGTAGGCTATTCCATGGATCTACTACCCTTTCAACAAATTTGTATGTATCAGCTCAGTGTTGGCCGTCGTTCACCTGTTCTCGTTCACATGAGAGTCTCATGATTGTAACATGTTTATATGATTGCTAATAATCTGTATATTAAGTCACATGGTCAGTATAGCCAATTGCGTTACATTACATTTTATGTAAATGAGAATTATAAGCCCTGGACTAAGTATTATAATTATTCCCGCCATTCATTGGTATTAAAAGTCGTCATCCTCATTAATCCGAATGACACGTTACCAAATGTAACCGTTATTAAATATACATGCCTCAGGGCATGTTGGGCATGGCGGCACATGCTAAACCGGAACAGATTTTTGTTGTGAAATGGCCGACTTTTTGGAGCGCTACTGAAAAAAATACTCAGGCATCGGGTATACGGAATACCCCGAGAGGAAGCCACGAAATGCAACATATATCATAATAATTAATATTAAATACTTTACTCTCTGCTGATAATACAGTGATAATTATGGAGGGCAGAAACCTGCAAGCTTTAAAAAAACGCCTTTAACCCCTTTGGTGCTGAGGGAGTCAGCACCAAAGGGGTTAAAGGCGTTTTTTTAAAGCTTACATTGGACCGGCGGTCAGGTTGTTAAAGGGTTAAATATATTTTGGGGGTAATTATATATATATATATATATATATATATATATGGTGTTATATTGAGGTGGGGGGGTCTCTTACCGGAGACAGTTCTCAAAGCTGAATCCTCCCTCCTGGGGCTGAGACACAGAGAGCGCTGGCAGCATGATGAGCGGTCTCTGCACAGGTTCCGGGGTCCCCTGCTTGGTGGTCTTTTCACTACCTTCGTCACCCTGTTTGCCCTCCGCTGTCAGTCTGTCTCTCGACGCTCTCTTCTGTCTTTCCCCGAGTCAGAAACAGTCTCTTTTCTGATTCCGAAAGTAAAATTAAAATGCTTTCACTTTCCATTTTAAATAACCCATCGCAAGCCACGGGCCCGCCGAGCTCCAAGGGGAAGTATCATGGCTGATTAACTCTTACTGGACTGCATTAAAGAAATGGCGGTCCTCGCGCTTCTAGTACACAGGCCCGGACCGGCCGCCTGGCACACTGGGCAAATGCACGGTGGGCCGCCGGCCACCATACCTGGGGACTTGTGGGCTCTCGTTACCCGGAGCCTACCTTTGCGGGACGCGACCAGGACTGCCCAATGATGTCGCGGGAAACACCTCCATATAAAGGAGAAATGGGCGGGGAGTGGGGCGTGTCAAGACCCCGTGACCCGCAGGTTTCGGGGCGTTCCCAGGTACTGGGCCCACCTGTGTTGCGTTGTGTGGCCAGTGGCCAAATGCTACATGAGAATAAAAACGTTACTTCATCAGACGGCTGCTGGCCTTAAAGTGCCAGGACCACCCCATCATCGCCAGCCCGGCCCTGACAGTACATCAGTTTAGCACTTTACTGCATGCAAATCACTGCAGGCGTTCTTGAGTTATCGGCGTTACAATATTGGACTTCCGTCTCATTTAATTCCTCCCCCTGCTGCCCCTACTGAAAACAGGAAGTGTACTGCAGTACACTTCCTGCCCATGCGCTATAACGCTCCCTTTAAAACCAGTAGTAGCTCAATACTGGTTCCATGCTGTGAACATTTTTTTAAATTTTACTTTTTTTAACTGAATATTTCCAAAACAATTACACTGACTCAGGGCCACAACTCCCATCAAGCCCAGCCACAATACTGATGCGAGTGATGGGAGTAGTTGCCCACAAAAGCAGGCTAACAAGGGGTGCAAATATGCAATCTACATACCACATACTACATACATGTACAATCACATCTGTTGGAAGCTTTTAAGAAAATGAGTTCATCTCCACTTTTAGAATTTGATTTGGATTTTGGGGGGAAATGTTTTTTTATGTAAGAATAAAATGTCACATTCTGCCACCGTGCGATGTTGCGTATTAGTGGAACGGCACCTTTAAATTTGAAGCCATTAACATCAGTTGCAGACCGGTAAATAGTCGGCAGAGACGCTCCAAACCGCTCTTTAAACTTAACCCCTAACGCGCCTTACAGCGCACGCCCGACATGGATACCCAGCACAAGGCTGTTCGTTATGACATCACGGCAGTTTGACGTCAGAGCGCGGTGTCCGTTCCTCCTGCCCGAGGCTCGTGTCGCAGACATGGCCATGAAGTGGCTTCGGCTCGCGGTGCTTTGCTGTGAGTATTCTATACGTTCAGCACCGACGGGTGACCTATAGGACCAGGGCAGCAGATTTTATATATAGGGCAATTATTTTCTTTATATATATATTAATACCTCCAGGGGAACTGGAAATGACGTTAACATCATGCTATGGTGACAGTTGAAAACCAGTTGGCCCGTCCAGCCGGCCCGGTTTGAAATGTATAGTTTTTTCCTCGACTTGAGGGATATAAAGTTACTCCGTCGCCCCTGAAATCACTCAGGGTTGATATCGTGGGGCAATTTCCTTTTTTTTAAAGGGGTCCGGCAGCTTTGAAAGTTTCATTGATGTGCGTTGAGAGCGTATTTCCCAGAATGCCCCGGGGTGCCCTCTCCCACCCAGCCGATGTATTTTATAACACGTTGATACAATGTTACCGGTGAGATAACGACGATGGGACGGTATAATGACATCGGAACGAGATTTGCCTCTAATTCACACTAACACCTGTTTGTTTTTTTTTGGAAGTCTTTGTGGGGGCGTCTGCTTCACCCTACAACGATACGATGGCCGACTCGGAGGTCAGTAAGTCACTCCGCGTTTATATCATCCACTTAATGTCTGAGATGTTAGTAATGGCGGCTCTGGGCTTATAGGGGGTCTAAGGGTGGGGGCATTTTATTATGGATACTCCCTTACACATCATGCTTGTTGTTGACACATTGTATTGATAATCATCCTCACCCCGCCCTGCATCTTCTGAGGGCCCTTCTAGGCCAGTAGGGGCCCTGAGCAGATTCATTTGCTTATAGGGTAGCACCATTCATGGTCCTGACTACATTAAGGCCCCTGATTCCTGTCCTTGAGAGCCACAGGCACAACTGGCTTCCAACATAATACGCCATACCAGCCCATAGACACTTTTTGTTTATTTTTTTGTGCCGTTGTATGTATCGAGCTCAGTTTATTCCAAGTTTATGTGAATATTCACGACATTTGATGCCCCTCGTTCTTTTGCGCAGTATTATCCCGGTGAGACAGAAGAGACCACGCTTTCCCCCGATCCAAATGCCAGCACCACGAACTGCTCCACAACTCTCGACGCCGTTAGCCCCGTCCGGCCTAGACCTGGTGGACTGACGGTGCACGGAGCCAACATAACGCATGGGACTGAGAGTGAGGACTCAGGTGAGGTGGAGTGGGAGTGTGATGAGTATGTCCAGTAATAGGAGGCGGAAGAGACTGATAGTGAAAGTTGGTTATGAAAAAAAGAAAGGAGAGGCTGGGGTTCAACTTGAAACTACAGAAAGTTTGAGGGTCCTGGGTTGGAGAGGTGGACTGGCCAGCAGAGGCTTGGAGAAGACATCAAGGCCCTGAGATTCTGCATTTGTCCCGTCTCTTTATCCATGCTTTCACCGGTCAGTGTCCATCGCGTCCCTCTCCAGGGTTGTGTTTCTGATGTTTCTTCTCTCCCCGTTCCAGCGCTTGGCAAGTGTAAGTGCAAGTGCAAAAAGAAGAGAGACATCGGATTTGCCCTCATCGCTTACCTGGGCATTTGCGCCATCATGGTCAACCATGCCTTGTGTTTCGCTGGATCGTTCATCGCGTGCATGTATCACAAGAGGCGTCAAAGAGCGTGGGACCCTGTCCACAACGACCCTTAACCTCCCATCGGCCGAGGTCTTTCACCCAACGGTGGCCAGTGAGCTTACAGACGACCTGCAGAGTTCTAGATTAAACCCAGATGATCTAAAAAATAAACCTCCCTGCCTTTCCGTGTCGTCTTTACACGCGTGAATGTTGAGTGCGTACAGTTTTGGCATCATTATTACGTGTCTAAGGTCCGCGGGAGGGAAGGACTATTTCACAACTCTCTTTGCTAATTTGTGGATTTAAATATCTAGAAATCAGACAAATCTAAAGTATAAAATACGTTTATTGGAACTATCATGATAAATGCGTGATCGGGAACTGATTATTATCCCAATACGTGGGGATTAAAAACAAAAAAAAAGCAATGTACGTATGGAAAACGCAGCCCGGCTGGCTGGCTCACACTTGGCAGCCGTTTGCCCTGTAATTCTCCATAAAGGTGTTGAGTTCGGCGCAAGCGTTCCGGAAGCGAGTGGCAGCGCATGTCCGGGGGGCGGGCAGCCCCTCGACCCAAGAACTGCTTTCCAGAAAGTATCTCATCCTGAAAGAGAGGAGGCAACATGGACCATCTATACAAAAATAATATAATAATAAGTGATAAGGTTTATAAAAAAGAAAAGGGAAAATCCAGACATGGAAAGGGGGGGCGACTTAGAACTAAGTCCGAGGCATAAGACCGGCAACCCCAATTTGTTACAAACTTACCGGCCTTCGGCATCTTTGGTTTCTCCGTCTTGCCCCATTATCAGATACTCCAATTTCCCCAAGCGCATTTTGCATGACTTTCGCTGGTAGAAAAACCGAACATCGCCAGCCTTAAGATCTTCATCTCCGTCTAGATTTGAAAAGCGGCCAATAAAGGTTTTAGATTTGCGTTTACTGAGCATTTCAGTAAGTTACGTGGTCATGAATGAGCGTGATGGACTTTATGTAGATAAACATCCCCAAAAAGAACCTCAGGATAACAATCTGTTTAGGAGAAGGATTATGGAATACGATTTTGTATAAATCATGATGAATGAGGCTTTTTTGCCTCATTCATCATAGCAACACGGACTTCACCCCTAGATAAATCTGCTTCTAGATCTGTGTTTTCGAGCAAATCAGCCGACATGCAAATCGGCCAAACGGCACAAAAAAAGCTGAGGAGTTTGGATGAAAACCCTTAAAGGATACACGTTCCAGACAATGGCAATGCCTTCCGGAACCATGACTTACTTTTCTGTAATGCTTCCAGAATCCTTGTCTGGTAGACCAGGAACGCATCTTGCTCCTGAATGTCTTCCACTTTCAGTTTGTAACCTGAGAGAAAAAACATCTTTTCATCTGTGCTCTTGAAAAAAATTCTAATCTAATTCTAGTAAAAAGATTATAACAAAGTATAGCGTTGGGTTTATTCATCTGAAAACTTTCTGGAGTTTAATTATTTCTTCTCCTCGGTAGAGCGGGGGGGAGGGGGGTCTTTGGAACTGTCTGATACCCCCCGTTCTGCCAAATCCCCAGCCCTCTCATTCATCTCACCATACATCACGATGGGGTTGTAGCAGGCAAACATTTCCCGGTCTTTGGATGACATCTCGGGCCTCCCCTTGTGGGTCACGGATCGTTTCTCCGGGCAGGCGCCTGCGTTGGATTATAAAACAACAAGTGAGATCTCCCGCGTCTCCAGGACCAAGCCAGCTCGTTCCAAGCATTTTACTTTATTGCTCAGTAAGAATGAGAAATACGTTCGCTGGTGGTACAAGCATTGAGTCTTGTGGCTATCTGTGTGTCCAAGCTTCTGGTGTGAGAGGCTATTGTGCGAACTGAAATTACCAAACCAAAGACACCAAGAGCTCATGGATTTTCCAATTTAAACGAAGAAATACATTCTTTGCGGTAAGAGCCATAAAGCTTTGGAATCCACCAGATATCGGGCTTTTTTGAGATGTTGGCAGTAGGAAGTACCTCGAAGTTCTATCAATAAGACGAACGTCTCTTCCTAACTCCAGATGAACCGGTCAGTATTAATAATGATGTCTCGTTAGTCTCATTGTCTCGATCGTGAAGCCTTTGGTACTCACCCTCCGCGCATTGACACACATCCCCTGCACAAAGGGTGTTAATGAACTTGGGTTTTTGGGGAGCTCCATAGAATGTTGTGCAGCGTTTGTCTGTAAAGGCGGGAAAGAGGTTAACAATCAGATCTTATTGATTCCAAAGTTCCAACGGATCCTGGAAGAGGGCTTTAAACAACTTAACGATATGCGGGAAGAATATCATAATATACGATACGTGTAGGGTGTAGCAGGGCTAGGGATGCGCATGCGGTTCTAGAATCTGCCGTCTGGTAATTCTCTTTATAATGAGTTTCCAGCCCGTGGAGGGAGATTAACGCTGATTCAGGATAGTTTGCATCGTTTGGGTACGGTGGCTACCTGGCTCATAGAAATCATAGACAACGGCGGACGCGGGTTGTAGGAGGGAGACGCGTATGGTCTGAATGGCCTCGAAAGCCACACATTCGTCTTTTGTATCCGGAATCTGGGAACAGGGGATAGACGGGAGAAAAATAACAACGAAAAAGAGAAGGGATTCATACAAAGAGAAAACGGTTAATATTCAATGGAAGGAGCGATAAACCCCGAGGAGAAACCGATAGCTGCGATAACAGCGATGGTGTCAGAATCAGTGCTTACGTTCCGAATCCCACTATATGTTATGTATATATTCTTATTTCCCTTATAGTAATACCCCTTACTATTCATCCCGCTGCCCCCATCCCACCGCTCCTTGGACCTCTCTCTTACCTTATCAAAATACATGAGAAGCCTCCCGTTCTGCAGTTCGTAATGACTGATGTACCGCTCAGAATTTGTCTTCAGCTGTCCGAAACATAAGACTCATGTAATAATAATACTAATAACGCTAAAAATACTAATAATGCTTATAACACCACTACTGATAAAATAATAAAATAATAAAAGTAAAACTGAACGGCGATGCAGATATTTGTGTACTTCTTTTGCTCGTAGGACATTGGAATCCAATGAAGATCCTATAGCAATATTCGTGATTCCGTTACAATGAATAGAACTATTCCGTAGAAATATATCAAAACAGAAGAACCTACAGACCACTTAACATTTCTTGAGGATACAGCCCAAGTTACTCTCTGCTTTGACATCTGTCTAAGAGGAAGATAAATGGGTGAGACCACCTAAGGCTCTTAGGTGCTATTGCATTAAAAGTATAGGCATTTTCTTCTCCTTCACGACCCGAACCTACCTTGTCTAGGTCCTGCGTGTTGGGTTCAAACCCACTCAACAATGTGATATCCACGATAGCCATTCCTGCGATTTGAGCTCCTGGCTTCTTCCTGAAATACAGACAAACCTTAGCGACATTAGGGCAACAAGAGGTAGAATAGGAAAAGAAAAGTCAGGGATAGGCAAAGTGTCTGTACGAGGAGGACACCAGTGTCCATGGCAAGGGTTGCGAAGGTCCATTGAAGATCATTAAATTGTCCACGACGGGCCCCAGTAAATGTCCACCATGCGCAATGCTGATGCCTACCCCTGAGATGGAGACAATAAGAAGTGAGACAAAGGGAAAAGCAGACAATAGAATCTGTTTTCCTTACCATACGCACACTTGGTAGGACACCTTAGGCTCCTCTGCTTTTGGCCGCGAGACCTCCCTCCGCGCTCTCTTGCGCAGGTCATGCCAACCGATGGCATCAATGGGTTCATCTGACTGCACGTCCTCGTAGTCGTAATCTTCATAGTCCTCGTCTATGGACTCTGCTGGTACAAGGCAGAGGGTCAGTTGTGTTTTCCGGAGAGACGGGGGAATTGGTATGGGGCAAGAGGATGGGAGCAAGGTGAAGCAACCATCCATTGAGGAAACATTAAGGCTGATGGGGACGGAGCAAAAGGATCGCATCTCATGCGGAAAAGACATTTACAGAGAAGACAATGGAGGAGGAGGTATAGCTAAACGTCACAATCCGACGTGACCAAGACCACAGGGGACTCCAACAGAGATATTAAAAGCCACGTCCATCTCCTGATTCTCTGACCACACTCCATTAGGGAATAATAGAGGAGTATTGAACACGGGTCGTTTGAGGTGACTCACCTAACTTTCCATCCACTTCCAGCAAGGTCACTTCAAGCCCCAGTTTTGAGCAGGTCGCGTTCTCTATTTGCATGATGTTATACATCTTCAAAACCTGACAACAGTGTCACAGACAGGCTCATAACAGTAATCCCGACAGTAATCCCGACATCACGCGTACAAACAAGGACAAGCGTGCAGCAAAATAACGCAAAGCATTCCAACGCTCTCTACCTCGCTTCACTCTGCATTCTCTTTTCCAGTTATGCTTTAGGATAATACTTACTGTAACGGTTGCTTTTCCTTTTCCAGAGACTTTTATACCAAATTTTGTTCCCATGGACCTCTGGATAAAGAGAGAAGGGTTATATTCTCCATTCACCTCACACTCCTTCATTTTGACACCATTTTTTTTATTAGCAATACATTTTTTTCTCAAGGTTTCTATTCCAGAGAACTTTGATTCTATGTACATTCCGTAATATTTCTGTAATATTCCTTTTTATTTACTATTTTTTTTTGTAAAATTCCATAATATTCTACTAATGGTCCTCATGTTTTTTGTAGCCCCTTTTGACCTTCACGACATCTTGCTCTATTATCTACCCCTCCTTCTTTAATCTTCCTCTTAATTCCCAATCTTGTGTTTTTCCGACCCGCTCTTCTCCGCTTACCAGCTCCTCCTGTACGCTGTCCTCGTTCCTCAGGAAGAACTTCTGTTTCTGCTGCCTCTCCAAAGAATTTATTTCCACTTCTATGGAATTTCGTTCTTCTTTATTCGAGAGAATCAGATATTCAGAGAGAGCTTCAAGAGCCATCACCGTGTCCTAAAATGAACAGACGCGTGACACGGAATGATTAATATCCTCTGTCCTTCCACCAACTCCTGTCCACTCTCATTCTTCTAAATATATTATTATTATTTTATGACAAAATCTATTTACTATCTGAGCCAAAAAATGGACAGTTTGGAAAATCAATTATTTGTGTCTCATTTTGGGCCAGCTGATTCACTATATCCCCAATCCTACATGCGTGTAGGGCTGCCGTCTTCTCTGAAAGAATGAAGTCCGTGTAATAGTTGGGTCATCTCGTCTTGCATGGCATCACCTGCATGTTCCTCCCCCTGTCTTATCCTTCCTCCTATTAAGAAAGTTTGCCCACCTGGGTGGATTTGAACCCTCCGCCGTAGTTCTGTTGTTCGGTAAGCCAGGTGTATATGAGATTAGCAGAGGACAGGTCCTTACGGAGAAGAGCAGTCAGGAGGGCATAGGATGATGTTTCTACTGCTAGAGCGCTACCTCGGGGTCCGAAAAACATCTCACTCTTCTCTGTGAATAAAAGAGTCGGGGGTGGGGGCTGTTAATCAGAGATCTCTCTGGTTAAATAAGCACACAAATGGATATTGCTCTGTCTCAAGAAGGGACCGCTGTGGTCTCGGGAAGCTTACGTTATTCCGCATCATACGTGTGTACTTGGATCCACTAAAACTAAGAGTGAGTGAGCTTGGAGCGTTGACACTAATGGGAGTAAAACTGAGGAAGGGGTTGGGAGTTGTAATAATAAGATGAGGAAAGATGACGAATGAGCAGACGATAAGAAAAGAAGAAAATTCATCAAGTGATAGAAAGAACCCCAAAAGGAATGACGGCAAAACAGGTGATAAATGGGTCATTTTGCCAAAACTTTGCAAAAGATTAATTGTTTCATTTTTTTTTACAGGAAAATGATCATAATGTCTAGAATTTTTCTGCGATTGATGTTTAATTCGAATTTGAAGCTTTCGCTCAAAGATAAAACCAATTAAAAAGTACGTAGAGGGGGGGTGGAAGGCATATCGGTAACGAAGAACATTACTCACTGGGGTCTCCCTGCTGTTTCGAAATGAGCAATGTGTAGGCCTTGTCCTTCAAAACCGGGTCTGCCGAGGCGAGTGTGAGGGCGTACGCGGTAATGGCCAGAGGGTACGGCTCCGAGAGCGAGTCCAGCTTAACACGTAGGTATTCCACAGCCTTCTGTATGGCGGACTTCTATAAAACGAGGACAAAAGTGAGATAATGAAGTTGAAATCGGTGCTTGTGCGTCGTTATGGAAACGTGCACGCCGGTTCCGTACCACTTTGGTGTTGTCAGACAAGGCGTCCAGGGAATGGTGGAGAGCCACGGTCACGTAGGCTGCGAGAGACACCTCGGCGTCGGTACCACTTACTCCACCCTACGAAGACAGAGAGGAAACAGAAAGGAAGAGGACAGCCATGATGGAAGCTTCCCGTTCACCTCGAGCCCAGCACGACCGAGAACACGCCGAGTGTCTAACGATTCCAAGAGCCGGCGGAAGTCCCGAGACCAAGCCGCGCTTTACTTTGCCTTCCAAGAGAAACTGGGTAAAGAAAACCCCCCCAATATATAGGCAGCCATCAGCCCGTAGGCTTTGTAGGAGATTCGAGGGCGGGAAATACATTAAAGAGAGAAGAGAATGGGTTATTTTAAGGTAAAAAAATAAATTGTAATGACCTTTTTGGCCCATGGGCTACAGGTGAGTAGTCAAGATTGCCTAATGGTCAACCTCTTCTCATCTATAAGAAAATGGAGGGAAAATGGCATTTTCTTACTTGCATGTCTTGGTGAATCACTGGCATTTTTTCTTGGAAAGCTCCGGTGCTGGTCTGCATGCTGCAGAGATAATCCGTGGACAAGCGGATCTCGTTCACGTCAACATCTACGTACTTCCGGCTGAGAGACATCACCTTGGCCACAAAGGCCGTGAGCCTGGGGCAAGAGGACAGGGGGGGGGTAATAATGTATAAACTCTTGGGTAAGACAGGCGATGAGTGAGGAGGAATATTTATCTCACCACGTGCTGCTCGTTCTGCCAATCCATGCTCCATACGACCCATCCGACTTCCTAAACTGTAATATCCTCGTGTATCCTTTGGAAGACAAACTTATGAAAATAAGCCATCCCATGTCTTGAAAATATATATTTTTTAAACTTATCACCAATTTAGTACAAACTGGACTCCTTACCCTGGAGCATCAGTTCCTGGCCCTCGTCTTTACGGTCAGGCGGTAACATGGCCCACTTGCCGGTCTGATCCAGGTACCGTAGCGCGTAGAGCCCGGGAGCTGTCAGGATCATGGTTTGCTCGGCGCATCCCCTCGGGACCCGGATGAGACGACTGATCCCGTCAGCGCTCAGGCTTTTATTTATCATGGCGTTCGTGACGTCCACTGCGGCGTGTCAGAGAGAAGAGAAAGAAGGGGAAGAGTTAGAAATAGGATAACGAAACGCAAATTAAAGAAGGGGGTTCTGCCCTTCTCTCCGCAGAACAGAAAAGAGACTACCGAGACATGGTGAAAAAGAGTGATGAACGAGAAATAAAGCGAGTGTGAGCGAGCGCTCCACTTACTGCTGACTCTGATGCTGGAACGGAACTCCCCGTCTGGGATCATGTTTGTAGGTAACTCGTCATCTATGGTGATGGAGCTTCTAGCGGAGTCTAAAAGACAGAGGAGGGAATTTGGGTGATCTCGCCGGGATTACCGGTCTGCTCGCTCTAATCGGCGGGGATGAGAGACGGGTTTGTTTCCTACCTCGAGGATTCATTATGTAGGTTTTCTCTTCGAGAACTGAGACACCTTCTCTCTGAAATAGAGAGAGAAAGAGACGGTTCCAGGAGAGGAGAGACGTCACGTTCTGGAGGGACTGGAAGAGGGGTTAGAATGAGACCAGACAGGGCGGACGTGATCTCCTCACCTCGATCCGGAGAGTTTTCTCCACGCCGTCGGAGAAACCATTCTCCCCCAAGGCTATCACTTTCACCGGGACGTTGGTCTTTCCGATGGGTACAACAGCGAAGGGGATGGTGAGGGCCGAACTTGCGGGAACCGTCACGATCTGCCCGTCCGACGCCGGTTCAGGGAGACGGGGTGAGCAGATGCCTTCCGTTTCCTCCATATACACCTTCACCTGCACAGGGGGGATAGAGAAAGATCCGGAACGTTCTCAAAGCGAGCTCAACGAGAAAACAGCAGCAGAATACTGAGACAGAAAAGTCGTTCGGCCCCCGTCCAGTCGCCCGTTTCTCCTGCTGTAAAGACTCAGTCGTTGGTCTCGTCTTAGATTCAGGAGCCGTATGTCTATCCCATGCATGTTTAATACCCTCACTGTATTACCCTCTACCACCTCTGTTGGGAGGCTGTTCCAGACTCCAACTACAGCTCTCATAATATGCCAGCTATCCAGGAGTTAATTTACCACGAGTAGGCAAGCTCTACGGGTTGAGTGTAGATAGAACTTGCCTGTCCACGGAGTGCGAGTGAGGAGAAGATACAGAAGGAGTGCGCCCACCTTTATGTCATTTGTGTTGTAGTTGTATAGAACGGGTCTCAGCTCGATCTGCTCGAACCTCTTTATAGAGTACGGCACTCTCATGTAGATATGGAAGTTCTTAAAGACCCGGACTTTGATGGGATCCGCGATACAGAAACCTGCAGACAGGGAAGAGTTAACGGCGTCATGTTCCACTGTGTGTGTTTTTTGTCACATTCTCCAAATTCTGTTTTTTGCAGGAATATTTCTGGGAGAAGGGTTAGTTTAGTATTTTACAAGCCCCTTCTGACAAAGTTGAGTGTTCAGTTGAGTTAAGGGTAAGCTCGATTGAACAAATCACATGCCCTTATGTGCAAAAACACACAAAGCAACCTATGTATTCACTAATATACATTCAAACATACAATCTGACAACAGTTTCCTGCTGTAGAGACTCAAACCTTATGCAGTCGTTGGTCTTGTCTTAGATTCAGGAGCCATATGCTGATCCCATACATGTTTAAATTCCCTCACTTAATTACCCTCTACCACTTCTGCTGGGAGGCTGTTCCACTTATCTCCTACCCTTTAAGTAAAGTAAAAATTCCTTGCTATATATCTAAGTCTGTTGTTGGAAAAACAAATAATAATAACAATAAATTGGGAGTATTAAATGCTTCTTCCCTGTGGAGTTCCTCAACCTACTTTACTGAAGACATATGATGTCACTCTCTGCCCATTTTGTGTTATGACCTTACATCACATTGGGGTTATTGGAGCAATACTCCACAGTGAGGTTATTGGAGTGATGCTCTGCAGGGAGGTTACTGGAGCGATGCTCTGCGGAAGGGTTATTGGAGCGACGCTCTCCAGCGGGGTTATTGGAGTGATGCTCTGCAGCGGGGTTAGTGGAGCGATGCTCTGCAGCGGGGTTAGTGGAGCGATGCTCTGCAGTGGGGTTAGTGGAGCGATGCTCTGCAGAGGGGTTAGTGGAGCGATGCTCTGCAGCGTGGTTAGTGGAGCGATGCTCTGCAGAGGGGTTAGTGGAGCGATGCTCTGCAGCGTGGTTAGTGGAGCGATGCTCTGCAGAGGGGTTAGTGGAGCGATGCTCTGCAGCGGGTTTAGTGGAGCGATGCTCTGCAGCGGGGTTAGTGGCGCGATGCTCTGCGGAGTGATTCTTACCTTTTCCCTGAGACATCCCTACTCCCTGGATCTCCCAGGTAGTGATCGAGTCTGGTACATAAATCTTTTCTCTATGGAGAGAGAGATTTAAAAACAGATATTTTATGGCTCCACTCGTCTTTTTAAAAATTATCCCCCAGTTTTATTTCAGTCGCTTTGTCTAAAATAAGCCTTTATTCACTAAAACGGGAGTTTGCTGGAGAGCTGACGTTCCTACCGCAGACTAGACAGAGCAGATGGTTCTCACCTGCCTTAAAATTCTGTGTTTAACCCTCTAATTTATCTCGTGTGCATTATCCAGGGCCAGCTCAGTTCTTCATATGGGAGGTGCTCCTCGGGGGCCGGCCCTTCATAATGCATTGTGAAGTCAGGGAGCTGAACTTTTCATCTCTCCTGCGGAGTCCTGCTTTAAACACCACGTACTAAGCATCCTTTTTTGCGGGGATGGATAAATACGCCACCTGAATTCTCTGTTCACGTTAATCGTCCTCCATAACCAGCTCTCTGGGAAGTAGGAACGAAGTTGGACGTCATCCTCATCGGTGAATTCCACTTCCTCTTCCATGCCCTGAGCTGAAAACAAAAGAGCAGAGACACTAAGGGATTATTAATTTGGACCAATCAAAAACAATCAGCAATTTAACCAGACAGTGGGGGTGCCCATAGTATACACAGCGCCTCTCCCGGAGTCTCTGGGCAAAACCCGGAGAGATCCCAGGTATGAGTATGAGTCTCTGCAGAGAGGAAGCAATTTGAGTAACACTCTGAGTGCTGCCATAAACCCAAATCATGTCTTACTTCGCCCAACCCCTGAGGTTTTGCGCCTATTGTCCTTGCGCAGTTTCCCGGCGTAGATGCAGCACTCGAGGAAGGCATCCCGGCAAGGCTTAGACGGCACGCGGCCAGCTCGCTTATTACAGTCCTGGTTCATCCGGCGAGGCAGCAGAACCATCCCATCCCGGCAGCAGCTCTGCAGCTCCGCGGAGTACGAGTGAACTGCAGAAAAGAAGACCACTTAGCCCGGTGCCCGTACACAGTGCCCCACGTCAGTAAGGGTCCGCTACGGCGGCGGAAAACAAGTCAGAAACTAGGAGCTCGCAAGAGTTCAGTCTTTGGCAGCGCGACTGCTTTACCTTTCTGTTTCGCGAGTGCTGTGGGATCCTGCGCCTTTGGTGATCTTTTCTGACGTTCCTGAACTCTGCATCCGAACTCTGCAAGTAAAAATTAGAGGTTGATACAGAGAGATGGCCAAGAAGGGAGCGGAGAGACAGAACTGGGGCTACTGATCACCAGGAGCCTCTCTAGGAGGGGGTGAAAGGGACTGAAGGTTTTGGTGAGCAGCGGTGGATGGGGACTCTGAGGCTTCCTCCTTTAGCCACAGACTATCTCCAGAGACTCGAGGCTGAAGTTACTTCAACTTCAGAGTCTCCATTACCAATGTAGGGAGAGTGGAGGAAGAGTGAGTATGTATGCGTTTATATGTAAATACATGGTACTTGAGTGTGTGTGTGAGTGTATAGTGAGAGAGAGTATGGTGTTGGAGTCAGTGTGTGTCAGTGTATGGTGTTGGAGTCAGTGTGTGTCAGTGTATGGTGTTGGAGTCAGTGTGTGTTAGTGTATGGTGTTGGAGTCAGTGTGTGTGTTAGTGTATGGTGTTGGAGTCAGTGTGTGTCAGTGTATGGTGTTGGAGTCAGTGTGTGTTAGTGTATGGTGTTGGAGTCAGTGTGTGTTAGTGTATGGTGTTGGAGTCAGTGTGTGTTAGTGTATGGTGTTGGAGTCAGTGTGTGTTAGTGTGTGGTGTTGGAGTCAGTGTGTGCGTTAGTGTATGGTGTTGGAGTCAGTGTGTGTCAGTGTATGGTGTTGGAGTCAGTGTGCGTTAGTGTATGGTTTTAGAGTGTGTGTGTATTTAAAAGTGTATGCTGTTAGAGTGTGTGTGCGTGTATGTATCAGTTTGTGGCCTTACAGTGAGTGTGAGTGCATGTGTGTTAGCGTGTGTATAAGTGTATGGTGTTTTAGCAGTTACATAGATCTACAGCAATAAACTTCCAATCAGTGTTTACAGGGTGGACCAACTTCTTAAAACATGAGCGTTCCATGTGCTCCTCACCATTTATATCACTGTATCCTGCGGAAGAAACAAATGCCAGCCCGGCGTCCATGAAAACGTTTCTGTAATCCTTCCCTCCACCCGGAGAGCAGCCAAGATCATAAGCGTTCATTGCTCTGAACATCTGGAGTGGACAGAATGATGAACATCCTCGTTCTATCGTTACATTTAGAATTATATGCCCAGCATACCCATACCTGAGTTATTCATCTTATAAGGAGCATATGATGAAGGTCTTTCCTCCCCTGTGCCCATCTTTCCTCCCCTGTGTCCATCTTTCCTCCCCTGTGCCCATCTTTCCTCCCCTGTGTCCATCTTTCGTCCCCTGTGTCCATCTTTCCTCCCCTGTGTCCATCTTTCCTCCCCTGATGCCCTTCTTTTCTAGGAGCTCAGAATGTTTGCTGGGTATGAGGGTATTGCAGGGTTCTACTGCCCTAAAAGCCCCAATAATGTCTTTATAAATGAAATTTTGTAAGTAAAACAAATTATTATACTTCTGAATACCACTCTTAACTACATAAATAGCTAGCAAAAGAAAGAAATCCCTTTTCAAACAGATAATAAATACCTTTGTTTACTTATTACATTTATTATTATTATTATTACATTAATTACAGTCTGCCTTTGATCCAGATCATCATCCCATTCTTAGATTGCCGACATTATCTCTGATTTCTTGAATTTTGTACAGGAGATCCATTTAAACGAAATGATTTGTTTCTAGTCAATTTGCCCCAAAGGCCCAAACCAAACACAATTACATCTTTAGTAACACGTGGATACATATTATTATAGATGGGGGGTTTTTGGATTCTGATACAAATAAGAAAGCAGATAGTGGCTCACCTTGTCTGGTGTCAGCTTGTTCTTGGAATTAAGAGCGTAAACAGCCGTGTCCACTGCAGCTAAAGACACCGTGCTCGTCCCGTCTGTTTCCACCACCAGCTCGAAGCCTCCTCGTGGTGAAATGTCTTTTCCACCATCACCATTTCTAATCAGCAACTGTGATGTGACAGATAGGTCAGGTTCCGCAGCCTCGTTACATTACATACATTATCTGTGCTGCTTAAATGAAGATGTGTACATTACCTTCCCTTCACAAACATCAGTCACGTCCACCCAAACCGAGTTGGCGACGATCTCTGAACCCAGGTAGTAATAAGCGATGACGCGAACGGAGGGGATCATAGAAGTGGTCACAGGTATTTGAATACGCATGAGGTCACTGATCACTATAGACTTCAGGCTGAGGGTCTGACCTTTGTTCAGAACCTAATCGAGAGAGAAAGGAGGTCACAAAGGCGTAATAACTCATAGCCCACCTTGATAGGCTGCCCCACACAATACCATCTTTCTTCTCCATCACAGAACAGGGGGGGTATTGGTATCTGGGGTAATTGGAACACACATTCTACCATACAAAAATCTCAATATCCAATCGTAAGGACATAAAACTAATCTGTAAACAATGGACGCCTGGCTGGAGAGGACCAATCATTGTGAGGCTTGATGCAATGAGTTCCCTACTTCCTGCCTTTTTGTATGATGTCATAGCATTGGATCACAATTCTTATTGCTTCCTTTTTTGTACCCCAAGGAACCAGAGAGACTGACCCCATCAATCAACTTCAGTATCTTTGGGGGCCCTTGACTCCCATCATTCTATTTCAAAATTCCGCCACCGGTTACATTGTTACGGATATTTAATACGATGCGGAAAAGGACGCCAGGCACATGTTTGGGATAGAAAGTGGTTTAGGCAGATGAGGTGGGTATCACAGATACGTTATACCATTATCTGACAAACTATAGTCTTTTTTCTGAGGACATAGAAGGGAAAAAATGAAATGAGATAAAAAAGGCCTAATAAAAAGGAACCAGACGGGAGGTTGGCTGTTGACCGGGAGAATGGAAGTAGAAAAATAAGAAAGATGGAACAGAAAAAATGAAAATAGTAAAAAAATAAACTCTATAGAGACAAACAGGATAAAAATCTGTCTCCGCTCACCATATAGTAGAGTTTCTTTACACGTCCGGGGTTAGGAGCCACTAATTTCAACGTGATCTGGATGGTCTGACCTATGCTAAGCACCTCATTAGGGGTACTCATGTGAAGAAAGCCGTTTGTTCTAGAATTATACGAGTAAAGACGAATGTTTTCAGTCATGGAACTGGAATCTTCACCAGCTTTGATCTGTCAAAAGAGGAAAATGTCCAATCTATTAAATATATTATTATATATTATCTAGATAGCTATATTTTAAATATATAGAGCTAATATAATATTATTATACATCTAATGATATTTAATATATAGCTATTAAATATTATATCAATATAACTATATTTAATACATAGCTATTTTATATTATTATACATCTAATGATATTTAATATATAGCTATTTTATATTATTATACATCTATGATATTTAATATATAGCTATTTTATAATATTATTAATCTAATGATATTTATTATATAGCTATTAAATATTATTATTATATATAACTATATTTAGTATATAGCTATTTTATATTATTATTAATCTAATTATATTTATTATACAACTATTAAATATTTTTATATATATAACTATATTTAATATATAGCTATTTTATATTTTTATACATCTAATGATATTTAATATATAGCTATTATATATTATTATCTACTATATATATAGCTATATTTAATATACGATACATCTATATATATATATATTATATTGTTTGCCTGGGTGAAGCATACGTCTTAACCAATTGAAAGCTGTTTATAAAGGCGGCATAGAAACTTTACGGTGGACCATGGATAACCCTACGGAGCTTCCTAACATACGGCTTTGTGGGTACACGTCCTTGTGATAAGAGGTGGTGGAAGGGAATACATGTGAATCATTTCCATGCTTTGATATTGGGTGTGTAGTGTGTGTCGGTTACCGTGATGTCCAAAGTTTTGTCTTGTTGGTTTGTGTTCAGAATAAAGGTCACAACGCCTTTGTCATCCGATTTAAACTTGTGCTTCTCGACGTTTGACTGAGAGAGGGTGACAAATATACCCGTAGCCGGAGAACCATCTACGTGAGACACCTCGGCCTGCGAGAAAGAGAGAGAGAGAGAAGGACATGAAGTGAGGGAGCCCCGTGCATCCCAAAAAATAAAACTCTAACGTCCACCGACTGGAATACATCTCCCACCCTGACCGTGATTCCTTTTATTCACCCGATCTGAGCGGATTCTTGATTTTTTTACATAGGGCGCCATGTTCTTCACACACGTTGTGGGGGTGCCTTTGCCTCGTGTTGGTTTGGCCAGTCACACAGTAACAATACGAACGTCTTTCCTCGACAGGTTTGATTTTATATTTAGCCGTAATAAAGGTTCTCGTGTAATATTTTTAATGGACGGGTCATAAAAGTTGCTTTAAATTATTGGTTAGTATTCATTTTTGGATTTTGTCATATAATCAGTGTTTATCCCGCTAACCAGAAAACATCACACAACACTAAAAAAGAACTTCTTACCACTATCTGAGTTGGGCTGCCGGGAATGAAATACCTCTTGGTTTTGGACAGGTCGAGCTGGTAAGGAGAAGCCACAAACTTCACGGACGTGAGTTCCTTCTCTTCTAGAACTCCAGCTATAAACAGAAGAAACGGGATTGTGGCCGGCTCTCCCCATTAATATATAAATAATTAATACAATAATGGAAACGTATGTATATTCTATAGCATGAATGAACACTGAGCAATGTGTAGGGTACAAACGTCAACACGTTAAAATGCATCAATGTTTGACCCCAAGAGATTGACCCCACGTTGGGTTCCTCCAAGTTTATGATGAGCACCTCTGATACACCATTGCTTTTGGTGAATATGAAATTCACATTAGTTGTGTTGGTAAGTTGGGGAGTGATGTGGACTTTGAAGCTCATGTTCGGTCCTAGAGGGAAGGGTTTTATACTCAGCGACACAAAGTGTCTGATGGAGGGACAGAGCTCAAAAATTATAGGAGGCCAGTAGACTTACAAGCGGTCTCTATCACACTAGCCGCAACATACAAGTTGAACTCCAGCAAGGCATCTTCTGGCTGCTTGATCCTCTCTAAGATGTCCTCCTTAATTATTGTTATAGCCGCATCTCCATCAGTCAGCTGTGGGACAGACAGAATTTATGTTTTCTCCTATAAAGAACCCAAATTAATGTAACAAAATTCAATTAGAATGAATTAAGTATGCGGGGTGCTTTAAACCAATCGTATTTTGTTCTCCAAATAGGCTTTAATCCATTGATCAACAACGACACATGGATCCATTGACCAACTATGTTGAGTCTCCAGAGGGACCTTTACTATTTGACCAACAATGTAGAACCATTCATCAATCGACCAAGGACATTTGGAATAGGGTCTCTTTGGAAATGGTGTTTTGGTCTCAAATGAAGCTTAATCCGTTTTTGATCTCCAAAAAGACATTAATCCATTGACTGCGTTTAGACGGCCTGGTCCATTGACCGACTATGTATGGTCTCCAGAAAGACCTTCACCCATTCACCAATGCAGTAAAATCTTCAGAATCCAATGAAGAATGAAACTTGGATCTCTCTGGATATTTCTTTAGCTTATATAAAACAAAGCTCCATAAGAATTAGGTGAATGTGTGGTTCTATCCTTATATTTTCTTATGGAATGTCCTGAACGTCTACCTGAGGATAAAACCAGGTTCTCCTAAACCATGTAAGAAAGCAAAGATATATAAGGAAAAGCCACAGATGGAAATGCACAAAGTGGTAGAAATAATATTATTTTTATTAAAAAATCTGACGTTAATTAGATGTTAACCTGAAGATTTTATCACACCAGACCATCCGTAATTATGAGGAAGATTTGCTTTCATGTTAGTTGACGTTCAGGAACAAGTCTCAACTTTTTTCCAGCGTTGATAGACATCAACGTCTTCCTTCAGGTCTTGCTGATAACGGCTCTTATGCCTCCTTCCTTACTCACCTTAATTTGTTGCTCCAGACCACTGAGAATAGTCCGCTGTCCATCTTTGCCTGTGATTCCCACCCGCACGTAGGCCACACCGACAACGTCCTCTCCGTACACATACCTCGAAAAATAAAAACATTCTAGACACTTTCCATAGAACCGTGGAAGGAAGAAGATGTGGCTGATCTTTGTATGGAAAATATTATTCCTCTAACATTCTACAAGATAGTCAAGCCTTACGTTTTACTTGGGTTTTAATCCCCTTACCGGTTCATTTTATGGATACGTATAATTGTATATCCAATGTGTAGAACACAAGAACGCGTGCGTACAAGTGGTGGCCCCTTCCAGACATGTATGTCATTAAGACTATTACCTGGCTTTCACGTTGACAGTAAATGTATCCATTGAAATTAAGAAATAAGGAACCTTTGGAATAATTTTCACCTCGAAATTCGGGAGAACTGAGGGAGACAGAAACAGAGATTGGGGAGGATATTAGACGGACGATTTAGCTCCGGATAACTTATGTTTTGGGATAAGAATTGTAAATAGTTTATTTTTTTAAGAAACTTGAGATATCAAAAACAAAAATGACCCTGTTTCTATATAAAGTACTTATACCCGGCATTTTGAGACATGTTCTCCTTGTATACAGTCGATGTAAGGGCTTTATCTTTACAAACTGCTTCTTGGAATGGGACTCACCGTATTTTTTTACTTCAAACTCAACCGTGGTGTTTGATTCCGGAGCCGTCTTGAAATAAGCAGAGACTTTCCAGACTCCAGGACTGAGGAAAGAAGTTGAGAAGAAGGCAAGTAAGGCTGACTAGAGCAAGAAGGAACATGGGGCAAAAAAAGATTTGGGAGGTTGTAAGAGAACAAGGTTAAAATATGCCAAAGAAAAGAACATTAAGTCAATTGACAGATTATTTGAGGCAAGGATCTCCTAAAATTTTAATAGGAGGTCTCCAAGGCTTCACTTCTGAGGTCTACTTCTTAGCGTCGGTCCACCTTCTAAACCAGGGTTGGAGAATCAGTGGCCTTCAGTCTGATATTAATTGGAAGCCCCAAAACTGCCTGGTTTTGCAGAGTTTAGTGGAAGACTTTTTCAAGAAAGAATCTACTTTTAGTTCACGCAGCTGGTTGTAGAAGGCCACTTACGTTGAGATATCTGGAATCAGAAGACTTTCTTTCACCACTGAGTTCAGAGAAAATTGTTCTCCCTTTCTCACTTGCAAATCTTGGGCATTCTGTACGTTAAGGGAAGAGGGAAACGATTAGGAGGGAAATGCCAGGGATAGAAGAAAGGGGAAAAACATAAGAGAAATGGAAGACCAGATAGAAGGCAAGGTGGAAGGTTGGGTGCGTCGACAAAGGAGGAAACAGAAACAAAGATAGAGAACAGTTCTAGAATGTTATAGGTGAAAGAATGTTACTATAGATGAGTAAAAAAGGAATTAGTGAAAATAAATAGATGAACTATCATAATATCTGCCGCTACATAAACATCTATACATTGATAACATATAGTAATTTCTTCACAAACAAGGAAGCAGTGTCAGAAACCGATTGATGAGACACGAAGATCAAACACAATGAGACATTATTTACTAATTCCGCGGCGGCGGCGCTTGCCAAATGTGAAGCAATCACCGCGAAAGCCAACGAAATGCAGATTGCTTCACTTTTTTTCCCCAGAACAGTTCTTTATATTCTTATATATCGTGTGGTAATTAATCCAACAGGGTTTATTCTTCTACATGTGATACCCGTGTTCAGACTAAAGCAGTTGGTTTGGGGGGGCCGAAGGCTTCTTATCTGACGTAAAATTCTATGTTTCTGTGTTTATTAATATATTATTATTGATAAATATGTATCCATATAATCATAACTGCCTGCTGGGTTTTGGGCAGGTCCATTCGTACTCACAGAGACGGTGAAGGTTATCTTCTCCTCTGTTGGCCTCATCATGTGATCCAAAGTGTAGATTCTAATGTGAACTGGAAGAGAAAGCCACGAAACGTTTACTCTTACTCCACTCCGCCTGGAGGCAGCGTTACGAGGAGCTCTCTTTGAGACACTCACCGGTCTCCTTGGGTGTGTAGATGCTCTTATCTGTCTGTATGAAGATGTAACCGCGTTTGTAGGACACCGGGATGTTGACCACCTTGGGCTTCGAGCCAAATACTTTGCTTACCACAGCTAACTGAACATATCGGCTGCTTCTCATCTGATCGAGTTCACAGAATTGTATGAGTTGTGGGGTGAGCTAAGGGAATAAAGAGGGAGGACACGGATCGTGAGCAAAAAGCGACCACACGGCGGCAACTTTGGTAGAAAGTAGTCCGGAGTCCACCGGTGGGACCGCTGGTGAAATTTGGGCTGCAAGAACATCCCTTAAGGAAGATGTCTCCTGTGTCGTGTGGCTTATAGGGAAGGTGGCCCTGACTCCATTGTCTGCTCCTCACCTGCAGGCTCTTTGAGGCCGTATAATCGTTCCCACTGTTGAGTTGAATGGTCTCTTTTTTGGAACAGTCCTTCATGGTGATCTGATTCCGCAGGACGACGTCCGCATTAACGTTGCCGCTGGGGGGCTTCGAGCCCTGGGGCCACTGGAGCTGCACCCAGACAGTTTCCGCAATGCCCACGTGCAACATACGAGGGGCCGCAATCATGAAGCTGCAAAAGAAGAGAGGGGGTCAGAACCAGTGAGGGGGGGGCAACTTTATGATAGAAAAACCGAGCAAATGGCAATGATGTGTTTGCTTTTAAATTACGGGGTCCAGGGTGATATTATAAAGGGTCGATAAAGGGTTAACATACCGAAGATGTCAAAAAAGAAAACTTATTGGATGCCCCTTTGGTGAATTGCTTGGGATTTTCTATGGGATCCAGGATATCCCAGAAACTATTTTTTTGTTATATTCCATCATTGCTTTAACCCCTCGTGCCCTATAATAACACCGCTGCCCGTAGCTAAGAGACCAATGTACAAGAGACAGAGGTGTAAGGACAGCGAGCGTCGGAGGGAAGGAGAAAGCGGAGACGCTGCGATGGGGTTTAGAAGCTTTTAGAACTTACTCAGGAGTCTGCCCCTTGGTCACTGCAAAGACGACCGTCCACAGGAGACATTGTAGGAGAGAAGACCCTGCCATGTCCGTAGGGGCCGAAGGCAGGGAGATGTGGGAGGACAGACTGCGAGAGAGGCAGTTAAATATTAGAGGATGGGCAAATAGAGAGACAGAGAGGGTGAGGGGGGAGACGGGGATCAAAGAACAGCGGGAATAGAAACCGAAAGAAACAAAGATTTGGAGCTGCTTAATATCAGCCAGACTGGATCCACATTCCATGCCTCCCAGAGATAGCCCCGGACACCGTTCATCCCGGACAGTTTTCCATTTTTCACGGTTTCTGGGCTCAGCAATGGACACTATAGTTTTATTTATTTTTTATTTAAAACAATACTAAATACTGCCCTGGGTTCAAATGTGCGAATCATTCCATACCCCTTAGGCCCCAAATAGTAACAGTAACAGGTAAACTGTCAAAATACACACATTTACACTAACCTTACATAAACGCACACGCCTGCCCATACACATACATACACATACATACACATACATACACATACATACACATACATACACATACATACACATACACATACACATACACATACACATACACATACACATACACATACACATACATACACATACACATACACATACATACATACTGCGACAGGCCTCCCTTTTCCTTGGGATTTTTGTCAAGGATCTTGGTTGTTACCACAGTCTTCTAGGGTAAATGAAGCCCAGGATACATCCAGCTCAGTTTCAATGTTTATTTTACAGGAAGAAACAGCAGCCGTTATAAGCAGCACAGGATAACAGTCTTTGCTTGAGCACTGACTTAGTACAAAACAGCTCCAAACATTCACCTTCCAACAAGTCACAAGTTACCATCAAAACGGCTTTTCAGAGAGAAACCACCCCTCAGTTCCTCAGCTCTCCCAGCTGGAATAACAATGGCCTTCCCCTCTGAATCAGGCTCAATTCCTTTTACCCTCTGCCTGCTAATTAATCAACCACAGGTGAGCTGCTGTTTAGTCCACACCTGTGGAGCTCCTGTCCAGAATGCAGACTCTGGATTGGATCAAAACAGCAATTAGTGCTGTTGGAGCACTGGCCCACCCTGCTCTACCAGATGCTCTGCCCCAGGGACCCTTACCATGTTTTGCAAACTGCCAGTAATGCAGTTTGTAGTCAAACAACATCTTTCCCTGGGACTTTAATTTTACACATAAGGACACACAAAATTAGCCAGAGTAGGGCGTATATACCGCCCATCCACTACTGTACCGGCCTTTCTGTCACACTTCACACATACATACATACACACACACATACATACACACGCACATACACACGCACATACACACATATACATACACACACACACATACCTATACACACACACATACATACATACACACACACACACGCACATACACACGCACATACACACACACATACACATACACACATACATATCTCTCCCCTTTCTCATTATCCCTCTTTTCTCATTCTCTCTCCCCGTTTCTCTTTATCTTTCCCTCCTTTCTCATTATCTCTCCCCTTCTCTAACTTTTTCCCCCAGATTTCATTAAATTTCTGTAAAAATTGTTTTACTAAAAATGTTAACAAAAATATCCCTCTCTTTCCTCGTCTTCCCAGTTTGAGAGCAGCGAGGAATGTTTCTCGTTTGGCAGCCCGCTGAGCGCTGATTTCCTAATCTCTGGAACTATTCCAAGGTTTGCAAAACACGGGATCCGGGCTCTGGGTGCCACAGATGCACCCCTCAAACCGATGATTTATATGAACTGGAATAAGGCGCCCTCCCTCTGCATTCTGGAGTCTAGCGGTACCTGTTTATATTAAAATTCCCTCCCTGTTATAACCTAAAGAAGTTTAACTTTAGAGAGCGGGTGGCAGATAAGCGGAACAGCCTCCCAACAGAAGTCAACAGCAGGTCCCCCCCGCCGGCGTGGAGTCAGGGGATCTACTAATCCTGCCCCACCCCCGCACATAGAACCCTTACGGGAACCGGTCATGTGACTTTGTCGAAATCAGGTGGAAAAAAACAAATATTGATAAAGAGTCTGGCAGAAAGTGACGCAGATCAATGGGAACACGGAGTCTCCGGACCGGAGCTCCCATCGTGTTTATCGAGGTCACGCTGGTCCCCAAATTCATGGAAGTGGCGGACACTCCGAATATATATTCCGGGAAAAGTATCAAATTCTATATATTCTGCTTGTAATGTTACCTTGATTTTGTAATCTGAGATAATTTGCCCCCCTCCTCCCCCCGGCTCCTACCCACTGCTCGCTGTTAGAGTTATTCACTATTCTATACAGATTATTATGGAGTATTTGAAATGTTGCTGCTTCTATACACATTACTGGGGCAAACATTCTGAGCTCCAAGGAAAGAGAAGCATCGGGGAGGAAAGAGGGGCATGGGGGAGGAAAGGGGGACATCGGGGAAGAAAGAGGGACATCAGGGATTTGGGGCACAAACAGGGACTGCCCATCCTAAAGAGGGACGGTTGGGATGTATGCTCCCCTGTTCAGATGGTCCTTTCTACCAGTGTTAAAGCGCTCCTTGCTCTGCTTTGTCTGATGCCCTCTGACCCCGCAGCGAGGGCAGATCAGCTGGCAGCATGTGCTGGTTTTACATTAAATCCCCCTTTCCTCCAAATCATTAATCTAGGAATCTATTATTTAAATTATTCATCTGCCCGGGTTCCCTCGCCTGTGTCTGAACTTTTAGAGGCGTCCGTGCCGTTGATTTAACTGGGAAAGATTTCCTGTCCCTGGTCAGAGGCAGGAAAAGTCAGAGCATGGAGCAGAGCAGCTGCAGAGCTGCAGCTTCTACCTCAGGTAAGATTTATTTTTGAAGAATATTAAGTACTCTCGGAGGGTTGGGGTTACTCGCGGAGTATTTTAATATGCATTCTTCTATAGTGGGGGTGTCGGGTATAGTAAACCGTGACTTTATTCACTGCGACAAGCTTCACCCGCAAGAATTACTGGTTTGGCCCTGCATGATGCATAGTTAAATCTACCAGATGAAATGTAAAGATTTGCCTATGCATTATGCTAACGCTCAGGAGTATTACTTACCAGCAGTGGCCACAAGGAGGCAGTATTAGTCCACAAGGGCTGTGCATGTACTCTGGTACATTAAAGGTGCTAAAGGGACTCTCCAGCCAGTGGGGTAACTGCAGGGGTCTTAACTGCGATGATGCCGTCCCTCTAGGGGGCTCAGGCCTCCCCAGTATAGATCATACACACAACCCCCCCTGTTCACAACATTGCTTACCCCACTGAAATAAACCATACTCAAGCCACTGCAGCATCCCTGCTTGAAAATAGGTCAAGCAGGGGCCAGCTCTTTGAGTAATTTCTCGAAGTACCCCGTGCTAGAGATACCCCGCAGCATGCTTCTCTTATTTCACGTCTGTTTCTCTCCCTATAATAAAGGTTTCCTTGCGCCGGTTCCTCTGTCTCATTGTCTGACTTCCTTATGATTTTCCTGTTCACACGTTGGGCGTGTGATGTCATCTCTCCCTAGGGAATAATGAGGTCATCCTTGCAGCGAGGTTGTGATATAGGTTTGGGGGGCTTCGCCTGGTATTCCAGCTCTAGGGTTTTAAAGGGACAGAGGGGTCTCTTTCACTTTACATGGTGCCCCCTTGCTAATGCATGGGGGGATTCTGCAGATACCCCTAGAATTAGCGACCTCCCATGGGGGGGGGCTTTTCATCTGCAGAATGGCTACCTAATAAAGTTTAAAAAGTTTGGACGTCCCGCGTCATCTTTTGCGATGAGTATATGAGCAAATCTTGGGTAAAGTCAGAATTAGAGACTTTTCCCGTATTACAGGGTGTGTTGGCAGCTACGCCTGGGTCGCTGCTACTGTCCATTATTGTCCGTGTGTCTCTGTGTCCGGCGGGTGACCTGCGCGTGTGGGAGATCTCTGTCTCAGTGTAATAAATGGTTCGTTACTGAGACACGGGATGCAGGGAGACGTCCATTGTGCGCCAGACAAAGACGGAGCTCAATCCAGAAAGACGGTGACCTTTCTGCTGCCGGGAGAGAGAGAGAGAGAAGGGAGAGAGAGAGGAGAGAGAGAAGGGAGAGAGAGAGAGAGAGAGAGAAGGGAGAGAGAGAAGGGAGAGAGAGAAGGGAGAGAGAGAGAAGGGACAGAGAGAGAAGGGAGAGAGAGAAGGAAGAGAGAGAGAGAAGGGAGAGAGAGAGAGAAGGGAGAGAGAGAAGGGAGAGCTGCCACGGGGCAGGAAAAGAGAGAAGGGCAGGGTCCATGGATAGACGGGGGGATTTACACTATCTGCCCCAAACTCAGCATTACCTTAAAGCGCCAATAAATATTAAATCAGAGCAGTAGAGATCTTCTACAAACGTGTTGCTGGGAGTCAGAAATGGGTGAAAGTGGATATCATTTTCATTGAGACTTTTTGCTGGGAAGAATTAATTGTCATGTGACAGAGGATCAGGCTGCCGCCAGAGGAACTGCGTTGTTCTTATTAAATTTTAATAGGTAAAAATAAAATGGCCGATCTGCTGACGTTTATTGGCTTTCCATGCCTTTAATAATATTTAGTCTTAGTGGAACGGCACCTTTAATAAAGACAACGGGTAATCAGGTGTAATGTGGGGGGCATTAAAGGGTCCCCCGAGTGATCATATGCATCGTAACGGGTGATAGTTAGGTGGTCCCTGCATGTGCAAATTCTGTTTTCCTGCCACTGACTGCACTGCAGCTCTGGATCTGCAGCTTCCCCTAAAGGTAGGGGTTTTTTTGTTTGTTTGTTTGTTTTAACCAACTTTTAAGCAAAACTGGGGTATTAATATAAATGACCTATGAAGTAAGACGGCCTGTTCTAAAGAAGGAGTTTGCAGGGAAGCTGCAGTTTCCCCCAGTGAGCTATATAACTATATATATATATATATATAATGCCGTTCCTGCAGGAGAAACCCGCTTTTCTAATACTTTGCGAAGTGAGCTGAAGCCCCAACTCCCCCCCCCAGTCGTGTGAAAGCAGTAAGTACGGCGCGGGGATGGAGGTTGATAAATACATGGTGTAGTCAGGGAGGGAGCAGGAAGGTCAGCTCTTTGTGTGAGATCTGTGTTTCTGGCCATGGCACCGGGGGCAGATTTTGGGCACAGAGCCACACAGCGCTCACAACACAACCCCTTGTCTCTTCTTCTCCTCTCCCAGGATTCCAGACAGAGGGGGCAAAGGCTGGCATTGACCCCCCCCCTCCTTTTCCCGTTATTCCCCCCCTGACGGGGCTTCAAAAAGACCCCGGACCTCCTTGACTCAGGAATTGAATGGTGATTATTATATTGTACAAAGCAGCACTTTCTACAGCATATGGAGAATGCGAGGGGTTATTGGGGGCCACAGGAGAAGAGTGGAGAGGGGGGAGAGGAAAACTGGAAAAATTAGAGATAGTGTGATATAGGTATGGAAGGAGAGAAATGGGACCCCAGTTTGGGGCAAAAATCATGAAGGACATGCGTTATAAGAAGCCCCCCAAGCACAACCCACAGTAACTGCAGAAGACGAGGACATCAAGGGCTGAGAGCTTTCACTTTTTTTTAAAGTTCCGGAGGTTCCGGGGATTTGTGTGAAGTTTTCAAGAGCAGGAAAAGGATGTATTTCCAGAGAGAGCTTGGAGAGCGAGGAGGGACTCGGGGCTGAGGGAGAACTAGACGCTCATCTGCTACGCGAGGACACAAAGTGATAGTTCTGGACGACAGACAGGTTTGGAACGCCGTGTATCTACTAGGTAAGTTCCGACCTCGCTTAGAGACAATGACCGGAACGTACTTCCAACCATTGATTCCGTTCTGGAGTTGTTCTGGATATGGTGCGGTCCTTTCTGGAGACACTGAAGGAGCTCCTGTGATATTAGGTTCTCTAGATTTGCCTACAATTCTTGGTAGAAGGATCACACAACTGACAACAAAGGTCTTCTGCTGCTTTGGGTTTTTTGTCCAACGTATTGGCCGTATGTAGACTTCAGGAACCAGATTATGATAGAGAATTCTAGATGGTCGAGGGTGGAGGGTCATAAGAGAGAGTTCTTGGGGTATAATAGTATCTCTTGGGGTATAACATACTCTTAATTGAAACTTTGTATCGCCAAGCTGAAGAAGATGAGGTTCTAACATAAACCCGTCTAGAAAAAAAAATGAGGGGTCTTTCAAATATCTTCAGAGCATCCAGAAAATGAAAGAAAGTCTCTGAAATAGCCAGAGGGTGTCTGGAACGGAAAACGCCGTCTCCGCTATAGCCGAGGGGTGTCTGGAGCAGGAAAGGGGGTGTCTCTCGGATAGCGTAGGGGGGTCTGGAAACGGAAAGGGGTGTCACTGGGATAACAAAGGGGTGTCATTGTGTTCCAGAGGCGTGCTTTCCTCGCATTCACGCTCCCGCGTCCTGTGATCGGCAAAACATTGTTCAGTCTGTGAACCGAAGGAGCGTTGGGGTGAGTTTTGGGTCCGATCTGCCTGCGGTTCCTCTGTCTGTCTACGGTTAGGAGTTAGCGTGACTGTGTGAGTGTTCTCTCTTCTAAACCCTTTATATACGGCTTGTGTGTGCGCGTTACTGTCTATGTGTTGGTATCTGGAACGTATCTGGAACGTGGTCTATGACTTTGTTCCACTGCAAAAAAAGACAACATTTTGACCTTAATGAAGGTCAATCATCAGAAGGACTCACCTGCCACCTGCCCCAGCAGCCTCTTTAGCTTTAGTTTGGGGCGATCGGCCGCTGTGTAGTTATTAATTATTATGTATTGGTTGATATGGCGCCATCAGAGAGGTTTTGAGATGTTGTCCCATTGATCTGATCTCCTGTTCTCTTCCTTGTTTCCGTGCTGCTGTAGAACCTCTGCGGGGGGCAGTTGAATGTTCTGTGGTTGTGGCCCAGGGGTATTTCATGGACGACACTTTTTAATAATAAGATATTTTTAGGAAGGCATCATTTTTAATTTAATTAAATAAAGCAAAAAAATGGTCCCGAGAGGTGATCAATATGTATATATTTGAGGGGCTGTAGGCCGAGGTTCAGGTCTCAGAATGTTCTATCTTAGAATGTTTTACATGATGTAAACTCGCACATTCAGTATCGTAGCTGGGAACCTTCTAAGCTCCCCCCGAGACCCTTTAATGCCCCACCATGCAGATTCTGTGGATCGACTTCTTACCCAAATGGCTCCAATACCCATCATGGAAACCGTCATTATTTAAAGATACACTTCATTGAATCACCTGCGTTCAAGCAGGGATATCGACCATAACATACTGGGAGCAAAAGCACTAATCAGGAGTCTTAGGTATCATTGTGTATGAATGAGCCGGCTCCACACTCCCGAGATTGGGGGCAAAGACCCTGAGACTGGGGGGCAGACCCCTGACAGTTCCCAGGGATGGTAAATATGTGTAAAGAGCCGGAGAGACAGGCGGACACCGAGGAGAGACGTTCACATGCCGTATGTCTGTGCCAGCAGGTATCTCGCCCCAGGGCGCGCAGCACTATGTATCTTTGGACCGTGGCTTTACTTATAGTCGGCGCGAGCGGCTCAAGGCAAAAAAGGTGAGAGCCCTGGAACGTTATTAATATTACTTTCCTTCTGTTATTATCGGTGATGTCAGTAACCCTTTCTGTTTCTTAGAAATCCCATTTATCCAATTTAAGGTGCTGTTCCACCTACTCTGCTGAATTTCCCAAACTACTAAATGCAGCATTACAAACATCAGTTCTAGACCCTTCCGTGAAATGATTTAAGGTTTAGAGTAAATCCTCTGGCCTGCCGAGATCTTCCTGCTATAAGAACTGAAGACTTATTTGGTATCAGCTTCTACCATTTCTTCTGGAAGGCTGTTCCTTTTATCCACCATACTCTCAGGGAATACATAGTTCTAGACGAAGCACGCCTCTATACACGTGGGTGTCATAGCTGAGGGTTTTTAGTAATCTAAACGTTCTTGAACTTGTCCATTTTTTTGTGGCTTTGTCAGGGGAGTCTGTTCCAAGCAGGTGGAGAGGATCCCGGTCGTGTACAATGAGACCTTCATACAGCCGATCTACCAGCCGTACCTGACCATGTGCCGGGGCCAACGAGCCTGCAGCACCTACAGGTAACGGATGCGAGAAGGACAGCAGAAGACACTGGGCATGCTGATGTATTATACTTGGCTGCTGCCCTTGGCCTGATCCGGGGCAGTGCCCCATCTGCCCTTCCCAACTTACCCCCATAGTCCCCGTCCCTGCATGTGATGTTAATGGCGGTGTAGAAACTATGGAGGCTTTGCTGACCAGCTCAATGTCCCCGAGTTTTTCCTTCCCTGAGTCTCCGGGTCACTGGTGTTTATTCATGCCCTTTACTCCCCAATTCCACTCCCGCCCCTATACAATGGGGCTATTGGTGGTGACTTCTGCCCATGTGCTGAGCCATATGAGCAATGGCGCACTCATCTTCGGCACTATCCTAGGCCTAACCCAGGGCAGAACCACCAGCCGCCCTCTCTGTGTGGAAGAAGCTATGGAGGACTCGACACGTCCGCCCCATAGTGAATAGCGAGCGCATTACATATTGGGACACATTGTATGACGTGCGGTCTATTTTCCTCCTTCTCCCAGGACTGTCTACTCGGTGTCTGTCAGGCAGGTGAAAAGGGAGGTCACGCAAGTAACGTCCGTGTGTTGCCCGGGCTGGAGGAAAAAGGAGCCCACGTCAGACACGTGCGAGGAGGGTGAGTCTGTGTGAAGAGCCCCTCGACATCTGAAAGGGGCAAAGAGGGGCAAATGTGTTAGTGGGTGTGGTTCGAGGCAGCAAAAATCTCCAACTGGCAGCCATGACCCTCCCACACCTTCTCACGGACACTTAGTCCTCCCCGGCTCTCCCCTCACACACCCTGTTTCGTCTTTTCAGCCGTGTGTCACAAGCCCTGTCAGAACGGTGGGACGTGCATCAAGCCCAACATGTGCCGCTGTCCCGCAGGTTGGGGAGGCAGATACTGCCATGTGGGTAAGTGTCTGGACGCTAATACCCCGAACGGACACCTAGAAAGCAACAGAATTCACTTCTTTTAAATTTTGTTCCTGATTTGTAATCCCCCCCCCTCTGGATTTCCAGAATTTTTATTACTTTTTTTTTTTTAAATTTACAAAAATCTACTAAAAAAAAGATCTTTTTTTCATTATAATGAAATTTACTAGAAATAAAATGAATAAATGTTCTTATCCAAATTAATGTATTAAAATGTTTTATGGTTTACTAATTCTTTTGTTATTAGAAGTCTCAGAATATAATTTTAATGTACTTATTTCTAATTAATAATGAACCCCAACCACACCCCATTGTTTTATTGTTTGGGGATTGGCGGATCTGGCCACCAGAATCCTCTTCTCGGCCATGTTTTCCGTTCTTAACCGCTTCCCATGCTCTCCACTCCAACTCCCTTTCCCCTTCCCTGTTCCAGATATTGATGAATGCCGCCGTCCCTCGCACCCGTGCCCCCAGCGTTGTGTTAATACCCGGGGCAGTTTCAGTTGCGAATGTCACTCGGGCTTTACCCTCGCAGACGACGGAAAATCTTGCGTGAAAATCAGTCCCCAACCGTCAGTCCCGGTGCAACAAGCTGAAGGTAAACCCGGCGGTGTGCGATAAACCCACGGCTACTATGTTTCCTCTAAGTCTTTGTTCTGAGACCTTAATGTTCCAACAGTGTTCTGTGCCACCTGTTTTGGTTATTTGGCTGTCACTTTAGGTGACTTTAGGGTTTAGGCCAAGGTGGGCACAGCAGGTGCACCAGCTTTATGATGGCTCTCGTCTTCTGACCATCAATGACCATCTGACATGAAGCTTCAAACACTGAATCAGTAATGAAGCTTCAAACACTGAAGGTTCTAGAGCGTGTTATTTCTCCTTGGACATGCAGGCAGATGAGCGACAGCCTATTTCCCACCTTCCATGGTTCTTCTCAACAAAGGAGAGCTGGAACGTGATTAAATGCGAGCGTTAAAAGTTATCCAAACAAGAGTCTTATCTGGTAGTAGCGATGCTGGAAAATAGCCACTGGAGATGACTTCTGAAGCCAGTTTCCCGGTGCGGAACCTCATCATACATCTGGAAGTGGAAAGTGGAAGCTTCTGACGCGTAGCTTCCGACAAGGCAAAGATAAGGAGACGTACAGAGAGTGGACACAGACAATATTCCTGGGGGAAGTCATTTCAAAGTCCAATGCGTTATCATTTCCCCCGGCTGATACTGTGCAGACGGAGGAGACAAGAGCACCTGGCACCATGCCCCAATCCTTTGCAATAACCTGGAATGCTATTGGCTCCAGGCCTACGAGAAGGAAGATGCCCACCTTGCCCTGTTGATGTATCTAGAGACTCCGCACGGTGTTGCGTCTGGCCGTGGATTGTCCTGGTTTGGATGCTTCTACATATTCTGTTTCACACTGTAATGGACCCTTCACAACCCGTTCCTAGAACACCTTCAAGATCTTCTTCCTGGTATTCAGGACACTGGGAATGGAATCTGGATGCTATATTGTTGCTCGGCATTGCTGTGTCCATCTTATTACCCACCGTGGCACATAGTTTGTTGACAGGCAGTTCATTTGAGCCACCAATTCAAAAAGATTGAATCTGGGGATCCAAGCAGGTTTGTGTAATGGAATGCTCAGAGTTCTTGTCTGTAGCCGTAACACAACCGTTCATTCAACTTCAGCGAGCAAGAATGAATAATGTTTCATCATTTGATTCCTCGCGACCAAAGGTGATTGAATTAATTCTTGATCTTTTCCTCAGATGCTTCACAAAGAATTTCCAATGAAGTCCAAGATCTCCGCAGTCTTGTTGTGTCATTAGAGCAGGTAAGTCCTCTTACACCCATGTGGGGTGGGCTCAATCCATGCTTCTTCCATGACGTCAGGATGGGGAGAAATCTGAGCTAAATCCAAACAATCTAAAATTACCTCCTTCCCTTCCGTTTTTGGGTCCGTGCCTCATGGTTTTTAAAATTAGTGCTGACTTTGGAGCCACCATCAGATGCTTTATGAAGGTCCAGGTTGGCGCAAAGGAGTCTAGGGCCCAAAGTAAATTTGATATTGACAAAACCAGTTCCCTTTAGCTCACTCTGGTTTCCATGGTAATTATTACTCCACATTTACTAGGAAATCTGGCCCATGGGGTGAAAAGTTAGCTTTTGCTCATCTTTGTGCCAGATCTTCAATGTTGCGTCCTTATAAATCTGCCTCTCTGTCTTCATGAATGAACCTCCGTGAATGAACAATACATTTCGTCATACCTCATAATACTTTCCGAGAGAGTATAGGCTGAGGGTGCTGAGTGTCCCAATAAGAGACGGCAAGAAGGTGTAGGGTCATTGATTAAACCGTTTCTCTGTCTCGGAGGCCTCTCGGTGTGTCTCGTAGCTAAAGCCTTTCTTTTCTTCCCCCGTCTCAGAGGTTGGACAGCACGCTCTCGGCCCTGCAGCGGCTCTTCCCTGTTAAGCTGTCCGAGATCCGCTCAGACCAGGTGCAAGAATTCTGGGAAAGAATCGGCAGCCTGGATCGAGTGGATTCCATAAGCGATCAGCTCATGTACATGGAAGAGAAGATGGGAGAATGTAAGGGACCTCAAACCACCAGAAATACATCTTTTACGGGTTCTATCATCCGTTCCTCTGGTTCCTCCTCTGGAACCTTCCGATGTCTCCTCCTCTCTGGTCTTCTCCCTACCCCTCCTCCTCCACGCGTCTCGCTTCTCTCCATAATAACTCTCCCTTCTCTTTCTAGGTTCCTGTCGCAGTAACGAGATCGAGATGGCTGTAAATTTAAAGCGTTAGTTCTCCGGACGAGCATCCCGCTCACCCCCATTTTATTTATATACCCTACCCTGTAACCCCAATATTTATGTCCAAACCTTTATTTATAACCCCGACTCACCCCTTAATCCCCAATCAATAAATACTATTTGTAGAAAATGTATCTTCATTTTTCTTTTTTTCCTGATTTTTTGAAACTCCTCAATTGTTTGTTGCTTAGATACAGTCGCCCCTTTCCTCCGTGTTTTTATTCCCCCCCCTCTCTCGTCTCCGTGACCTCTTTCCATCCCGTCTTCCTTTCTGGTATTTCTGTTCTTCCTCCACATTGAGTGTTGACGTTCCATCCGTCATCTTCCTTTCACTTTTTCTCTCTGTTCACTAATTGATTACTCATTCATTTTTTTATATGATTGTCCTAAATTCCCATTTTTCCCTAAATTTCCCTTTCTTTGATGATTTATCTTTCACTGGAAGGTACAGGAGGAACAGTTATTTTAAAAGAAAATACTTGTTAGAACAAGAAGTCATAATCTAGAACTAGAGGGTCGGAAGCTTCGATGTATCATCAAGAAGTTTTTCGCTACTGCAAGGGTGGTAGATAAGTGGAACAGCCTCCCAGCAGAAGTGGTAGAGGGTAATACAGTGAGGGTATTAAACACGCATGGGATTGACATACGGCTCCTGAATCTAAGACGAGACCAACGACTGATTAAGGTCTGAGTCTTTACAGCAGGAGAAACGGGCGACTAGGTGGGCTGAATGGGGCCGATCTGCCGGCAGATTCTATGTTCAAAACTTACATGCGAGGCGACCCAGCAAAGCCAACCCATTAATATCTTCATGAAGCATTACAGCTAAACACGGTGTGAAGGGTATGTCGGTCACCACGGCCACGCAGTCGAACATTAAATAATTCTTGTTTGCCGGGGTTTTTGGCCGACGGCCCTTTGGACTTCCCAGAAAGACAGTCTTCATCCACTACAGGCTTTCGAGGATCACACCGCTGACCATGCATAAAAACCAAACAAAGCAAGAGATATATAAACAAGGGAAGTCGTTTCGATGGAACTGATGATTGGGGGGGCACTGAATTATACGACCCCCCCCCAGCGAGTTGGAGTCCAAGTTCTCGGTTTTCTTGCATCGTATTACCTCGCGTGTCAAATCCAATCGCCGGTCCGTCAGATATCAGTCAATAAAACGATATAAAGGATATAAAAAAACAATTCCAGATAATCCTGATTTATAGCCGGCGGCCTGGAGATAAGCATGAAAGAGGCCGACGGTTTTCTCGAGTCTGTTAATTGTCGGTATCGAGCGGGAAACGAGACGTCGTAACTCAGACCCTCTCTCCGCGTCACGGAGGGACTTCCCTGGGGAGTTTCTGCTGCACAAGAGTCCAGAATAACACAGAGTTTGGTCTAAAAACCCCACCGACGTAACTATACGATTAGCCCGGCCCGTCACGTCGCATCCATACAAACTCCTATTTTAGTGAATTAACCCCCAGGGCTCCGAGTAGAATGTGATTTAATATTCAGTTATTCAAATGATTTTATCCCCCCCAGAGCCGGCCCTTGGATTTCTTGCTCTCCAGACAATGATCTGACGGTGGCCCCCGGCCCCAGCTCCGTGCGCCAGACGGCTGCCTATGTTCCTTATTAGTTACAGGCCCTGATCCCCTCTGCGCTGTGTTCCGTGTGTTTAACGCCTGCTCGGGCCCCCGCGTTTTAATGAATATCGCTGTTTGTTTAGCTCGGATCCCTTTCACTGCATGCAGATTGATGAATGAATTCCTCTGTATCTCCTGAAAGCAGGAAGCATACTTCAGTACACTTCCTGTGCATGCGCCGCTTCCCAAAGCACTTCCTCTTTTCACCCTGAACCTGCGTATTATATCACTTTTTACGCATTCTTTCTCCCCATTGCTTTCTGAAATATGTTTCCAGAATGATAATTTTTCCCCGGCTCCATCTATGCTTTAAATATTTACGGTCCTTTTAAATAATATATATATATATATATATAACTATATAATATATAATATGATATATAATATATATATAATATGACATTTTATATTACTATATATATATTTTTAAATATTTTTCTACATATATAATTCCATTTAATTAATCTGAATAAATTGTTGCCTCCGTTTTCTGCATCGATTCTTTTTCTTGTCTACGTTTTGTAGATTTTTTATAAGATTATTTTTTCGGTTCCATTCTACCTCCCGCCGTCTATTTATTGTAATTATTATATATTTTATTCTCTCCGTATTCCGGCCGGCGTATTTACTTTTTCCGCCCTCTTTTCCTTTATTCTGCTTCCATCTGCTAATTACAGATAAGAAGAAACTCTCGATTCGGTCCGACTTACTCCTCCCTTCCTTTAAGAGGCCGTGCCAGGATCTCGCCCCAAATACACCCTCTGCTGCCCCGTTTTATTCATTTACGGGTGATTTGAGATCTTTAGCCCCCGGGTGATGGGGGTGACCCTTCCGTGTTCATTCTAAGTTTATTATTTTATTATAAATTTATTATAATCTCCTGGAATTTTGGTTTCGGCGGGGGTCAGTCCTGGCATATATGGACACCCCAAGCAAGAATGCACAGGGGCAAATTTTCCGTGGTTCACGTGATGTCACAATACATTGGCGAGTTTCCTCCGACTCCACCTTCCTTAGAATAATCTTGAGAAAACACCAAAAGGAAGCTGGCCAGCTGCACTATGATTTCATCGGTGAACACCCCAAAGGATAAAAAAAGCAACAATTAAACAAAAATCCAACTCATTGCATAAAGTTACATAAACCTTCCATATCACTACCATATTAAAGGTGGTAGATAAGTGGAGCAGCCTCCCAGCAGAAGTGGTAGAGGGTAATACAGTGAGGGTATTAAACATGCATAGGATAGACATACAGCTCCTGAATCTAAGACAAGACCAACGACTGATTAAGGTCTGAGTCTTTACAGCAGGAGAAACGGGCAACTACACGGAGGCCGAACGGACCTGTTCTATGTTTCTAAAGCCTATGAGGGACAGACCGATGTAAAGAAAATGGAAATGACCTTATGGCCGGGAAACCCACACACCGCAGAGTATCCTTACTGCAGTCAGATGCAGCCCATGAAAAGAACAGTTATTTCTTAAGAAAACAGTTAATAAATAATATATCCACACACACACATATATACACTGCCGTCTGAAAGTTTGGGGTCACTTTCCTTGTTTTTTGAAAGAAAAGCTAATTTTGTCCATTAAAATAACATAAAATGGATCAGAAATCCAGCGCAGACGGGGTTAATGCTGTAAATGACTATTGTAGCTAGAAACGGCTGATGGACTTTTAATGGAATCTCTTCATAGGCGTACAGAGGCCCTTTATCACTCCCATCACTCCTGTGTTCCAATGGCCCTTTATCACTCCCATCACTCCTGTGTTCCAATGGCCCTTTATCACTCCCATCACTCCTGTGTTCCAATGTGGCCCTTTATCACTCCCATCACTCCTGTGTTCCAGTGGCCCTTTATCACTCCCATCACTCCTGTGTTCCAATGGCCCTTTATCACTCCCATCACTCCTGTGTTCCAATGGCCCTTTATCACTCCCATCACTCCTATGTTCCAATGGCCCTTTATCACTCCCATCACTCCTGTGTTCCAGTGGCCCTTTATCACTCCCATCACTCCTGTGTTCCAGTGGCCCTTTATCACTCCCATCACTCCTGTGTTCCAATGGCCCTTTATCACTCCCATCACTCCTGTGTTCCAATGGCCCTTTATCACTCCCATCACTCCTATGTTCCAATGGCCCTTTATCACTCCCATCACTCCTATGTTCCAATGGCCCTTTATCACTCCCATCACTCCTGTGTTCCAATGGCCCTTTATCACTCCCATCACTCCTGTGTTCCAATGGCCCTTTATCACTCCCATCACTCCTGTGTTCCAATGGCATGTTGTGTTCGTTCATCCAAGTTTAAACATTAGCATTAAGGCTAATGGATCGTTAGAAACCCTTTTGTAATTCTGTTACAGACAGAAATTTCCTTGTTTTCCATGGAAACAGCTCAGTGACCCCAAACTTTTGTGGTATGTATATTTATATATTTACGATTAATATAAACATATATTTCTTATTAACCCTTCCTTAGCACAAAGGATGGCAGATAACATTTTACACACTCTATATTTTATAGACAGTGATATTGTACATCGCTATGGAATATTATGGCGGTATTCGAATAAATGAACGAAAATAATTAATAACAATTTCCTCTGCCGGTAGCCAATCCAGCGAGCGGAATCAATGGGCCGGCTCACCCGCTCTTGATGAGAAAAGGTAAACAGCGCCCTCTGGTGGGGGATTTAAATGTAACATTTTTCCACGTTTTTCAAAAATTTGAGACGCATTCTTTAAAGGGACAGCGAAGGGAAAACGTTTCTCGCCCCGGCAGCTCGGCTCACAGGCGAGGCTCTCATAAGCCCACCATGCTTCCAACCTTTTCCATCTGAAAGCGAGAATGTGCTGCGCATGCACAGTTGATCCTGAGGTCCTGGCGGCAGCGGTCGGTGAGGTGGGGGCAGATTGCCATCTTGGGAGCTCATGCCCCCCCCAGGTGTCCAAGAGAGATTTCTGATCTCCCCGGCTGGTCCAGTTACACCATGACTTTAAATGACGATAAGTGCGTATTAAGATACTTTTACACGCATTCTTTAAAAACAAATAAGTTACTTGGGGAGAAGCTGCAGCTCCCCTACTGCTCTGTGGTCCGATTGTGCCCAGGTTAAGGTAAATAATCCTGACGAATCAGGTTGCTGTTTCATACTTATAAGAATCGCATGCGGATCTTTTAACACAAACAAGATGTATGAGGACATTCAGTCTAGACGGGATCTTGTTTACTCCGTAAAAGCGTCAGGGATCTGGTTACGGCAGGGTTAGTGGCACACAGGGGCCGGCAGGGACACCCTACAGCAATAGAGGTTTCCTTTTCGTATCCCGCCCCAGGATCAGATGTAAAATGTGGGGATTTTACTCCCTTTATTCTAAGGAACATAACACAAAATATTTTTACTTTGCCAAGAGGGTAATAGATGAGTGGAACAGCCTCCCAGCAGAAGTGGTAGAGGGTAATACAGCGAGGGTATTAAACATGCATGGGATAGACATACGGCTCCTGAATCTAAGACGAGACCAACGACTGATTAAGGCCTGAGCAGGAAAACCTCAGGCAGTCCCTTTGGTGCAGCACCGGAGGGCAATAAACAATCCCCCCCCCCCGTTCCCTTTCTTTGATCTCCCCCACCGGCCTTGTTATGCTGGGGGTTTTTGGTTTCGGCCCCCCAGCTAAATACATCACCGCCTACAGGTACAGCCGAGATGTAATCCTTTATTTCGTAAACCCGCGGCTCGCGCCCTCGTTTCAGAATAACGCCCGGTTACTGAAGCTTCTTCCCAGCATGCACCCTGCTTCTCCCAGCTGATTGGCTGCTTATTTTGCTACTTTTTAAAAGTTTGAAACATGTTCAGAACTGATTTAAGATGAAAGAAAACGTTTCCTACCCCGGCCTCGACGCCCAACGCAACTGCCTTCGATGCGGTGCGGAAAAAAAAAAGTCACGCAGCAACTGATCCACGTAAAAAGGGGGTAAACAAATGAAAAAAATTAAGAAAAAAATGATAAAAAAAAATAAAGGCAAAACGACCACGATACACAGACCTTTTTTTTAGTTTTTTTCTTGAATTTTTCAGGTTTTTCTACAGGCTTATGACGCATGAATGGTCGCTTTAACTGTACGCAGACATCGCAAGCTGCCATTCAAGCCACTCAACCTTCACACACCCATCCAAAAGCTACGGGGCGCGCGGCCAACGCGTTCGAAAACCAGACCGACAACATAAATTGACCCGGAAAACTGCGTGCAACGCTAAATTTCACATTTACAGGACAGGAGATTTATTTGCCCCCTCCAGCCCACGCGACACCCCATCCCACGTCATACCCACGAGACCACCTTCTTTAAACACCCCCCCAATCGATAACTACAAATACATTGGCACATTTACAGCTCCACACCCTGCTGAACGAGGCGGGCGGGAGAGGGGAGTCCGGTTACGAAGAGCGGAGCGTAACGAAACAAGGCTATTTCTTCAGGCCACGAGACAAGGACTGGGGGGAGACGGGGCAAGTTTGCGGGTCAGCAGTGGTGAAGCGCATGGAGCTCGAGGACATGGTTAACGGAAAGGCGTCTTTCACGGAGTCCGGGAGAGGAGGCCACGTTTTGGCCGAGCAGCTCCGCGGTTCTTGTCCGGAACCTCCTTGCCGTTATGTCATTGTGGAGGTGGAGGGGTGAAGAAGGCATTTACGTCGGACGATCACTATACTATAGTCCAAAGGTCTGCCCTCCCCTCCTTCGTTGGCCAGGGATCTGTTACGAGCGAAAGAGAGCGCGAGAGAGAGAGAAAGAGAGAGACGACATGGAAAAGAGAGAACAAATTGGCAGAAACAGAGGCTGGGGGGGGCAGCATGAAATAAGTTTATAATAATTAAATATGGCATTAAAGCATCCAATAAATATTTCCTTTTCCGCCATTGAGAGCGCTTTAACGCTTAAGGACGTCCCCTCTTTGGTCCGCTTTCTTCTGCTCGGCGGGGACCTGAACTTCTACAATCCTCTAGAATAAATTTGAATAAGTGCTATGAATTGGGTCATCTACCCGGCAGGATCTCCAGGGTTGGCCCTAAATTATTATTTTTTCTACGGGTAATTAAATAAGTAATCTTAACGCCCCTCATTACCCTGTATCTACCCCTCTCGATCCCGTTCCGCTTCTCCGTCCCGTTATTGATTAAATTCTCTCTTTGGATTCTCAAGGTTCTCTCGCCCCTTCACGTTCCTCCTCCCGCTATCGATCCTCCTTAACCATCTAGATCAAGACACTGCGCTTGTTTTAATTATTTTCCCATCTCTCTAGGTTGGCCTCTAATCATCTCGGTCTGAACCGGGTTATTTTATTTCTAATTTTGGCCTCTATAGGGGCAGGGATGGGGGGGGGGTCGTCTCTCTTTCCATGGAGGACTCGAGGTTCTCTCTCTTTCCCTCTTCTCTGTTAAAGGTCGTGCTTTCCCCCTCTTTTCTCAGGGATCATTTGTAAGTTCTCTTCCATCAAAGGCCATGAATCTCAGTTTAGCTTCAAGGGTCCCCCCTGCTCCTCTATGTCTTCCATGGGGGGGGGAATCCCTTGCCCAGGGTGGTTGGAAAGAATGATGGAAGGGGAAGGTCAATGCCCCCCTCCAGGTTCCTTCCCCGGGCGCTCAGTCGAAAATTGCGAGAAGGCATCGAGCATCAAGCCTCGTACTTCGTCGGCAAGTTCAGGGACATCATCAGAAGACAATCCACGGGTGGGAACTCCTGGGAGGATCTGCACCGTGCACTGCCCTGAAAGCAAAAAACGTGTAAGCGACACCAATGAATAGAGAGAGCCTTCATACCCGGAAGACACGGCAACCCGTCATACCCGGAAGACACGTGACCCGTCATACCCGGAAGACACGGCGACCCGTCATACCCGGAAGACACGGCGACCCGTCATACCCGGAAGACACGGCGACCCGTCATACCCGGAAGACACGGCGACCCGTCATACCCGGAAGACACGGCGACCCGTCATACCCGGAAGACACGGCGACCCGTCATACCCGGAAGACACAAAAAATACCCCGAAACAGAAACCAGAAGCTTACACGGGCCACATCCACCTGTGCTGATGGCAGCCGCTCCCTCCACCATCCACAGAACCCAGAGGAAAGAACCTCACCTGTAGTAAACCTTCTCTCTTTCTTACAGTAGAAATCCTTATAGGAAGACATGACAACCGGAATAACGGGGACCTGCGGCGAGGAGAAGAATGAGATAATTCCGTGAGGGACCACGAGAAACGAACGATGATGGAGAACGGACAGACAGACGGCGTGACGCGGAGAACAGACAACAAACGGTTCTTTCCATACAAATCCAAGAACAATGTATGCGCTAATTCACGTACCTGGGCCTGCACCGCCAGGTGGAACGCTCCCCGCTTAAACGGCAGCAGAGACCCGCTGTGATTCCGGGTGCCTTCAGGGAAAACCCAAACTCGCACCTGGGGCACGGGGCAGAGAAACAGACGTGTTAGCGGAAAACGCCAGACTCAATGACATCATGAATCTCGATCCAAACTACTTACTCGCCCGACCCTTCCTTCCTCATCTCTCTTCAACAATTTTAATTTTTATATCACGCATATCCCCAAAAAGAGACACCCCTTCTGTTAATATTCTTATTATTATTATTATGTTGTTTACTAACTTGTTTGAAAGTCTAAGCCACCTCCGCCTGCATCATGAACTCCCTAACCAGCTCCCCCCGTACCACCCAGTGTCCCAGCTCCCCGTCTCTCACGTCCTCTTTTAGCATGGTCTCAGCTGCCTCCGTCATGACGCTGATGGCGTCGTCCGTCTTCTTCCGGTTGATAAAAATGACGCCCGCCAGCCAACACGCCAGGCCAGCCGTGCCCGCGTACATCAGCTCCCGCTTGGCAATGGGCACGCAGCGGCCCGGCAGGATCTCCATCATCCCTTGGAAAGAGCAGAAGGAGGATTCAGAGTTAGTTCTTTCTGCGTTTTCCAGAACATAGAACGTGACAGCGGGTAAGAACCATTTGCCCCATCTAGACTGCCCCCCATCTCTCTTACAAAGACCATATTCCCCCCCGAACTCTTAATATCCGTCCAGCCGCCCAATTATTGGTCCTTCCTACCAACACCCTAAAACTTCTACTATTCATCATCTCATCGCCTCGAAAGTCTTCTCCTTGGTTCGTCTTCCTTTCAATTTCTAAGCAACCCCAAACCGGTCCCAACTCCAGCCCAACTCCAACTCAACTCAACCCAAATCCCGACTTTGCCCAATCGCATTATCCCACACTGCTTCTCTCCCCGTCTCTCTTGCCCCCAATTCTCCTCCCCCGACCCGTCTCCTCCATCGCCCCTTCGCACCGCCCCGGTGTTCCTTCCTCTCACCCAGCAGATCCAGCGAGCTTTGGTGGTTTGACACGACGACGTACGGCTCCTTAATGTTGAAATTCTCCCAGCCTCGGACTTCGATCTTGATCCCGTACAGATATTTGATGTGCAGAAGCATAAATCGGAGAACTCTGGAGAGGAGCAATAACATAAACTTGTCATTTTTATCCCCATTCTTAAAAAATATATATATATATTTACCCCCAAAACATGAATCATTGGTGATGTTGGATCCTAGAGGCGCGTATCGGGCCAATCATTTATCTTTAGTCCCTGCCGCTGGGGCCTTCTTTTGTTTTAATTATATTTACGTGGAGGCCGGCCAGGTTGGCAGAACTGAGATTTGTATCTACGCCGAGGCTCCGTATATCTCCTGTTCACAACGGGCCCGGAGACTTCACAGCGTTGGGACCGCGGGGTCACAGCGGCCAAAAGAGAGAGAATCCGGAGCCGAACCCGGGGGTTAGGAAAGACGGGGTCGGCGAGGGGCGACTCACTTCATGTTCTCCACGTTCCGTCCCCTCACTGCGCAGATAGGGATGGCCAAGATGGCCAGAGTGAGGATCCAGCCGTTGTAGAACGCCATCTTGCAGAAGTACTTGAAGGTCACGCTCCATTCGTACAGGAGGGGAAAAGCCACGAGACAGACCACAAGAAGCCACTGAGCCACAGACAGCTCCATCGCACCTACGGAGAGAGAGGGGAGAACGAGAGGGTGAAGAACCTGGACCAGGAACCCTACTGGCCGTAGAACGGAGTGTCGCAGAAGCAAGGACCCCCTAAGAAACGGTTCTACCTATAGAATCCATAACGGGATACAAGAAAGCCCCTATAGAACCTGGGATTACCTGTGACAGAGGAACGCCGTAGTGTGACAGCGGACAGAGTCTGGGCAGAGTTCACCGAGACGTCTCAGAGTCATCGGAATCTCAAATTGCACAAACTGCACAAATTCCAATTATTTCTGCCCTTTGTACACACTTTTTTTCCACGTTTTTTCCCCCATAGTTTAGTTTGCATGCGATCTCCGTGCCCCGCTCCTCGGCATCCTGTAGGCCCCCCTCCCTGGGACATTTAAACACCGAGGCTGAATTCTGATTGGCAGAAAACGACCAAGAACCCAACCAGCAAAACAAGCAGAACCGACATTTATAATCAAAGCTGAGTTCCGATTGGCTAAAACCCACCGAGAAGAACCAACCAGAAGATCCACGGGGGGGGGAAATAAAGCGATGGCCGCCTCGGCCAGAAACTTGCGTTATAAAATAATTAATTTACTTAATAAATAACATTAAAATTTCTAGGATTTATGATGACAGCGGGATACATTTGTTGGCGCGCGCTCGTATAAAGCAGCGTGTTGTATGACGGCCGCGCACACGCGGGGGTTGTGTCGAGGTGTTTGCCGTGTGCCGCTCCACCTGGGGTGTGATCGCAGATAAAGCCGTTATCGGAGCCGTGAGTAACTCGCCGTTATCTCGTGATCTCGCTCGGGCTCTCCTCCCCGTGAGATTATACGACGTTCTCACCTTGTCCTTCCGCCGACTACATAACCTCACCGTACTCTACACCGGGGGGGGGGGGGGGGTCTACACATTCTGCCCCCTCCAGTGACTCGCTGCAAACACAGCCGCTCCTCAACTCCTCTGTTGCGCCCTCCAGTGGAGCTCTACCACGGACCGCGGCCACCCTTAGCGTGTGTGGGTTCAGCAGAACATGCGCAGCCACCGACACCATAAGACACGGCGAGACCACGGACAGTCTCTGCGACCCGCTATTGGCTTACCTGTCACAGCACTGGCCAATGGAGAAGTTGCTTTCACGACATTTGATGACATCACACAAGTTCAGCAGGACACCTGAGGAGGTCAGGTAAGGGCGTTGGGTCTACCGCCTGCAGAGCGTCTCGCAGAGTGCCGTGGAAAGCAGCAAAGGATCGGCTCCTCGCTCTCTGTTAAAGAGACAGCCCGGCGTCACATAAGTCTCACAAACGAAGCCTGCGCGTAAAAGCTCTTTGTATGTCACGCAAATAAATAACTTACCTTAAGGAGGAGCTGCAGCTCCAGGGCTGCAGTGCAATGCCCCCTCCGCGGTCACATTGTCAGCCATCTGATTGGCTCCGTGATGAAGCCGACCAATGGCATGAAAGAGATCCCTTTGGGATAGCTTTCTGTGCATGCGCCCGGGGAGGGGTCTCAAAAGACCCCACAGAAGTCTTGCTGAGAGCAGGCAGGATATCAACCTTCAACCAGCTCTTGCCACTTCTACTGGGTGGCTGTTCCACTTATCTACTACCCTCTCAGTAAACTTCCTTTCATCTCAGCCTCGGACCCTCTAGCGTTAGATTCCCGTCTCTCGTTTTTTCCCCATCTCTCTTCTCCTCCAAGCCGGCACAAAGTTAAAGATGCCGTCCCACTTACACAAAACATCCAAGGCGTTCGCTGGTGCGTCTCGCAGACGCTCCGCAGCAGATCTGTGACCTTCCTCTGAAGGTTCAATTATACAAATCAAACAGCTATTTTTCCGTTTCTATGGCAACAGCCTATCAGAGCCTGCGTTTGCATAACATGATAAGTGTTCCCGGGGAAAAAAGTTTACATGACTAAAGAATGATTCGCGGCAAAGTTTCGGCCGTTCGCTGGGACCGATGCTCTGAACGCTGTATTAAGTGCAGAGTCTGAAAAGGCTGCCTTATCGATACGACGACCATGAGTTACCATGGTGATAAGACCACTTAAAAAAAATCCATGTTCTCCCCTTTGCTACACGTAATCTTACCGTAACGTTCTTGTATAATTACACAGCCAACGTAATCATCATCCCAGAGTCATCAGATACAACAGCTCTATCCATATAACAACCCCTCATCTGTCATTATTAGAGGGTGGTAGCTACATGGCACAGCCTCCCAGCAGAAGTGGTACAGGGTAATACAGTGAGGGTATTAAACATGCATGGGATAGACATACGGCTCCTGAACCTAAGACGAGACCAACGACTGAGTCTTTACAGCAGGAGAAACGGGTAACTAGACAGGGGGGCCAAATGGGGCCGATCTGCCGGCACATTCTGTGTTTCTCATCTCCAGGATCCTATTACCCTCAGCCACTACCCCCCCAACAAGCCACCCCAGCCTGCGTCACCTCCAACTCCCGCGTGTCATTCCTCCCCGACAAACATCCCGGCCGCTAAGCCGCTGCTCCGTGTCGTTATCCCAGCGCTCTCCACACAGCTGCTTCAACAAACACGGTATAGCCGCATCAAAATCACCAAGTTCAACCAAACGGCAGAAAAAAAGAGCCAGATGGCCCCAGAGCCGCTTCCTGTTTACTTAATAAACCAACGTCTCGACAACCCGTGTAAAAAATATATAGCCTTAAGACAAATAACTGGATTCACCGACTCCCAGGCTGAGAGGAGTGCGTGTATATAATAATAAAATATAATATAATATATGTGTGTATATAATATATATATATAATAAAATATAATACATGTGTGTGTATATAATATATATATATAATAAAATGTAATACATGTGCGTGTATATAATAAACTATAATATATATATAATAAAATATAATACATGTGCGTGTATATAATAGATAATATATGTGTGTATATAATATATATATATATAATAAAATATAATACGTGTGTGTATATAATATATATAAAAATAATAAAATATAATATATGTGTGTGTATATAATAAAATATATATATAATAAAATGTGTTTTCCATAAGATGACATTATATATAAAAACAGAGACCAAAGGCTTTAAAGAATCACATTATCACAATCATTTCTTACTTGATTTAACCCTCCCGGTGCCAGTGACTCTCACCCCACTGGCACAGATTAAACACAAATTGCCCCAAGTTATGACAATAAACCCACGCTATCTCCATGCATTCCATGTGTACGTGTAGGAATACATACGCTATTAACCCTTTCATGACAAACAGGGACACACGGTCACAAGGACACACACACATATATATTATATATAGCTATATACACACACATATACACACACACACAGATATATATATAGAAATTTAAATATTCCATTCATTTTGATTTTTCTAAGTGCCTTAGAACTGCTTTAATCAATATAGGTCACTTAACCCTTCGGTGCCAGGGAGTAAGCTCTGCACAGTCACTGAAAGGGTTACTAGTGAATCAGTGAGATTCCCCATCACAGCGGAGACAGGCGTGCATCGCGTGTAACATACATGTCAGAGACTCACCTGTGCAGAGGGTCCCAGCTCCTGCCTTCCTGTTATGTATCAGCAAATTCTGGGATGGAAGAAGAGAGATGATTGGAGGGGGGCAGATTGTGACACATTGTACCCTACATACCCCGCCTCCAGGGAGGGAGTGCGACCCCTCTCAGGGGTATGTGTGTGTCTGGCAATATGAGGAGCAGTCCTTTCTCTGCTCCCGGCTTCCCCTTCCTCTGAATGGCCATCCACTTCCTCCTCTCCCCCCCTCCTCCAATCCACCTAAGCCCCTCCCACTTTACTGTCCCTTTAAATTTCAGCCTGTCCCATCACTTCTGCCTCTGACCCCCCCAGGCTTTAAACATCTTCTCCCGCCAGATTAAATACCCCTTCCCAGTATTGCCCCTGCCCCCTGATCTACACACACCCCCGTTTTCCTTTTACAAATACCCCTCTGGGGGGGTCTTCCATACCAATTATCCCCCTGCCTCACACAGTCACCCTCCCCTGTCAATCAGATCCAAAGCCCCTGTTCTCTCCCCATCCCCAACATTGTAACTGCCCCTACTGCACCCCTGCCCCACCCCCCGAAAAATATATATTTCTCACTCCCTCCTTTTTTCCTTGAAAGTAACTTTTCCCTCCACACCCCCACTCCATCAACTACTCTGCCCCCTCTCCCTCAGTGACTCTTTCCCTTTACCTCCCTACCGCCTCCCTGCAATTACTTATCTGCCCCTTCCTTCTCCTAATCTATTTTACCCCATTGCCCCCACCATCCCCAGCAATTACCCCCCCCACCTTTCCTGTCCCCACCAGTTGCTTTCTCTTGCCCCATCCATGCCCCTTACCTCTCTCCCAGACGCTCTCCCCACCCTCTCTTTCCTCCTCCTCCTCCTCTCTCACACCCCTCCCTGTGATGCTGATGTAACGGTCCAGCCCTGATGTAACAGAACGATCATTAACCCGGTACTAACTGGTAGAGAGGGGGTCACAGCAGCCAGTTACCCCCCCCAAGACCCAAACCTGGGGAGGGGGGATCCCGGGTCCAAAATGGCTTCTGTAGATCTGGGGCCTAATGATGGGGAGAAAAACAAAGAGGGGCAGATGTAGAGATGGCTGTAAAGCGAGGAGGGGGCAGATGTAGAGAGGAGATGGGGGGGTCACAGAACAAGCAGGATGATGGAGATAACAGACAGTGGAGGATGGGGGGAGACGGTAAATAACGATTAGAAGAGCAGGCCGGGCGCGTAAAATGACAGGAGCGGGAAAAAAAAGAGGGTAAAGGGGGCAGAATGGGGGGGTAAGATGGGCAGAAAGGAAGGAGGGGCAGGTAACAATACAGGGGGGTAATGCTAGAACAGGGTCAGCAGCCAAAAAGGGGGCGCAGGAAAGGGAATAAAGGGGGAGACCCCCGATTGGCAGAGGGAGGGGGGGGCAGGAATGAGAGGAAGCCCCGAGATGCCCACTTCAGTCTGCAGATGGAGAGGCAGCGACACGGGGGCGGGGCTAGCGCAAAGCACTGTGGTTAATGTAGTCCTGTGCGAGCAGCGGCGGTGCATGCTGGGTACTGTGGTCCAGTTTTCATCTTGTCCGTCTGCAGCAGTCTGTGGTGTTACAGCCGTGTCCTTCCCTGACTCCGTCCCCGCACAGCATAGATGGGATGTGGGATATATGATGGGTTTCTGTATAGAGGTTGAGGGGGAAATTGTGGCCCCTGATCTATCTATAAGGGGATTATTTACTAAACAGTGAATTGGGGTGAGACTTTAAATACAGGCCAACCCCTGTGAGCTCTAATGCTAAAGAGCGTAACGTGCGATTAAATGGGAAATCTCACCGGTTTTTATTACCAGTTTTTGCCCCATAATATAATGTTTTCAGGCGGCTGCATATCAGCCATTTGTATGATTCTCGCTCTGTTATCTGATCCCCAATCTACTAAACCCCCCCGACTCCTTATCATACTGCCTGTGGGGAACAATAGAATGCCTCGGTTTCAATGACCCAGTAGGACACTATGACTACTGAAAGTCTATGGAGGAACGGACTTCATCAGCATTGCCATAAAGCATCAGCTCACTGTGGTGGTTGAACAGAGAAAGCCACTCAAAATACCACTTGTGGCAAGATGGCGGCTTGAGATGTTACCACTCGCTGTTTAGTGAATAATGCTCTCCGTCTTCACATGCGACTCAAACACCGCTGACTGCTTGTATTTAACGCGCAGCGAGTCCTGCGTGTGGTTCGGAGATATTTACAGCTTTACCTCCGCTCCTGAGAGCCTCCAATCACGTTACGAAATCACTGGGGATGTCACGGAACGAGTGACCTGTAATTACCGAGACGCGTTTAGAATGAGACGTGCAGAGAGAGAGACGATAAATCACATAGATTGAAAGAGGGAAAGATATTACGGTAGGTAGATAGAGGATAGTTGGATGGGTAGATAGATGATAGAGGAAAGATGGATATGTATTAGATAGATGAATGATAGATACAGGATAGGTTATAGATAGAGGATAGAGGGACGGATATTAGGTAGATATAGATGGTGATTGATAGATGGGTAGATAGAGGAAAGGTGGATAGATACAGGATAGATTATAGATGGATATACTGGTAGGTAGATAGAGCGATGGATGGGTAGATCGATTATAAATGATGGCTGCCAGCCCGGGGGTTTACGCACAAAATGCTTTCATTGACTTCATTGGGAGCCCATTCCTGCCACTGATTGGTCGCTTCAAACAGCTAATCAGTGACAAGAACCATCCGGCAATGTAGAGCGGCGGGGACAGAAAGCCAAACTTTATATATAATTGGGGAGAAAAGGTGAAAATTATACGTGCAACATGCAGCTATGAGGTTGGGTGAAGATGTGATGACATCACACACTGCCCAAATAACAGTGCTGTGACATCATGTTACGCCACATACAGCCCATGTTCCTTCCTGTCCTACCCACAAATGTGCAGCGTCTGTGGGTCAGGGGAGCTGGAAAGCGGGTATGACTTTTTCTCTTAGGACTGCCCCAACAAAATCAAGACAGTCAGCAACTATGTACACATGCTATGTGACCCCCCACTCTGAGGGAGAGTGAGTGAGTGTAAGTGTATGGTCTTAGAGTGAATGCTCAGTGTATGGTGATAGAGTGTGTGTATGTTAGTGTATGATGTTACCTGACGCTGATTGGCTGCTTTAAGCTCTGGAGCCGCAGCTTCTCCCTAAGGTGTTTTTTTTTTCTTTTCTGACTTTCTTTTTGCAGCTTTGAAGAAAGGATATTAAAATAATTAGAAAGTTCTCTTAAAGGGACACACCACCCGTCATACACACTTCAACGCACGTGATAGCGGAATGTCAGCTTCTACCCCGCATTCAGACTGATTCCCCACACCGCCACCTCCTTGGCTCACGGGAGATGTCTTCGGCCAATGCATGCGCGGACCCTCACCCCCACCCACCTCTAATGCTGGATTGCGTGAGATGTCCAGAGACCCCCCACCCCACTGCGCCAGCCAGTGATTGGTGGCTTCTAGAAGCCAAAACCAGTGTGAATCTCAGAAAGAGGAAGGGGGGTTTCGCTGCAGCTTCCTCAACAGGCAAGTAGTATTTTATTATCACCCTCCAGAGAAAAGGAAAATAAGCATAGGTGCCAACTGCCCTGATAGGGTCACGTATCCCACATCCACATATCCATATTCAGTGGCCAAAAATGTCAGGCGATAGAGGAGGCTTTCTGCTCCCACTCTGGGGCTGCAGCTTCTACTAAAGGTAAATCAATCAACCTTTTTATTAAATAATAGTACTTACAAAATGCATTAACATGCATTATTTGGACACAATGCTCTGTCCCTTTAAATCACCTGTGTTCATTGTTCTTTCCTTCGAATGGTAAATAAAGCTTGAAAAAGTAGCTGAATGGGCGGCGCTTGGTATTTCACCAATAGTTTGATATTATGTAACTGAGGAATGAAGGGCGGTTCCTCTGTTTGAATGGCAGTGAGTTTAGCCAACCGTAGTCACTAGATATTCCAACAGAGCCAATCACCGCTTCCGAAGGCTCTTTTTTTTTTTAATGAATCATCGTGGGGGCTGGATGAGTTCGGCCAATCAACAGGAAATAGTGTGACGAAAGTGGATTCTGCCCAATCAATTTTCAGATCCGCCTGTCGCTGTATCGAATCAGGCTTTTGACCTCTCTCGTGACAGCCCATCCTTTGCCCGGCTGGGGTCCGATCTGACGGTTGCCATGGCGGCGGCTGCTGGCAGCCCCGGTGCGGCCTATGAGTGTAATATCTGCCTGGAGACGGCCCGGGAGCCGGTGGTCAGTGTCTGTGGTCACCTTTACTGGTGGGTGTAAGGGGAGGGGCCGAGCTCACAGTGTACGGAATCCGGCTGTGTTTACGGGAGCCCCGGGCATCTTAGGGGACTGACGTTACACTGTGTGACCTGCACCTGCAAGGCCTATCAGGGCCTGGATTATAATGGCGGCCTGTCCGCCTTACTATGCATCAGATTAGTGCCCACTGTATACTTCCTGAATACACCTTGTGTGTGTGTGTGTGTGTGTGTGTGTGTGTGTTTGTGTTTGTGTATATATATATATATAGTGTATGTGTGGGAGAATGTGTGTCTTTGTGTGTGTGTATATATATATATATATATATATATATATATATATATAATGTGTGTGTGTGTGTGTGTGTGTGTGTGTGCGTGCAATATGTATAATTCTTTAATAACCACTGATTTTGAGTCTTTTCCGGACGGGCCAGACGGGGCCGATCTGCCGGCGGATTCTGTTTCTGTGAAGGCAGGAAGATAACCGGCGGTTTTGCAGTTTATTTCTCGCCGCGTAATATAGCTTGCAGATAAACAGATTTATTATTATTGTCATTTAATTAAATGGCGCCATCGTATTCTGTGGTGCTGTACAATGGGTAAACAGGACATAACTATTTGTACCCGGCTGACTAACAATAATAATAAGACCCAAACCTAATAAAAAGCCGGCCGTGCCGTTCAGGGGGTGTAAAAAAACCTCTATTAATATTATTTAAAGGTCTCGCCAGAAAGGGGGGATATTTTAATGTAGTTCTCATTTTCCAATACTTTGTGCTGATCTGAAATATCTGTATTTTTACTTTCCTCCATACCTGTGTACAAACTGATTATTTCTCCTTTTTTTTTTCTCCCCAGCTGGCCTTGTCTGCATCAGGTACGTCGGTGTTCGTAAAGCTTGAACCTGCGCGGGGCATTGAGGTTCTCTTTAGTATCGGAACTCTTTCAGCTTTGGTTGCCATGTTTATTTGGAGTTTTAGGGGGCAGTTATTAACTGTTTAGTGACCCTCCTTTTCCTTTTGGTTCCCGTTTTGTACCAATTAAAACGCCTTTAGTGATTTCAGGGACTCTGATTGGGCTAATTGGACCGTGTCCTGTTGCGTCAGACGGGTTTGTTGGTCAAAGGGTACCGAGGAATCCTGAGATGGCTCTTATTAATCCGTCCAGCCTTCTGCTTATGAAATATACTCGCTGCTCCTCCGTGTCTCCTGACGAGGCGCTTGGCTGGTTTCCAAGGAGTAATCAAATTATAACTGGGCAGATTCCCCAGCGGCGGGAGTATATATATATATATATAATATGACCTTACAGCCTGTCGGTTCCTGCATGTTCGTATTTGTATGAGTCTCCGTGCAGGATCTCGGCCCCCCGGTACCTGACACCGCGTTCTCTTTCAGTGGCTGGAGACGCGGCCCGAGCGCCAGGAATGCCCCGTGTGTAAAGCTGGAATTAACAGAGAGAATGTTATCCCTATATACGGCCGAGGGGATGGCAACCAGCAGGACCCCAGGTACGGCAGCGCGGCGCCGACATATGCCGTCTCTGTACAGTGCCGAGAGGCAGTGTGTAATCGGTGTCTGCTTCCCCCTGCAGTGGGCAGTTTTTCTTACTCTGCATATTGCCCTTCGTTTGGGTCATAATGTGCTTTATTAATCAAGAAGGAGGAAAACGATTCGACTTATTTCTTTTCGCCTCTCTTACCTCTCGTCTGGCCCGGACGCCGCTTGTGTCTGTGCAGTGATGTCTGGCGTGCAAGTTCCATGGCCATAATTTGTAAATGTTTATTACTGCTGGATGAAATGATCCAATCTTCCAATTTCTCCAGGCTGAAGACTCCCCCCAGACCTCAGGGTCAGAGGCCGGAGCCGGAGAACAGAGCAGCGGGGGTAAGTCCGCCGTCCGCTGGGGCTGGGATTTGGTGATATTTATATTATTTATATTCTATAACACTTTTTTTTCTGTTAACCTCTGGATAATGTGTTTTGTGTTAAAAGGCTTGAGCTGGTTTTGTTTCCACTCTTAGCCTGTGCTGCTTTATTTGTTAAAGGCTTTCTATTATTATTGTATATTTCAGTTATTACACCCAGTTAACATCTGTTATTCTGAATGATTAACGTTTATCTGCCCCCGTTGTGTCTTCGTGTGTCCGCGTGTGCTCTCCATCCCTCGATTCTGCCCCCAAGCATCTCGTTCCTTTCCCTCCTACTTCTCCTCTCTTCTTCCCCACCGAGTTTCATGCCTGATCGCTATTTTTTTGTCCCCCGTTTGTCTCAGGGGGTCCCGGGATTCACAGACACGGGCTTTCACATGTCTTTTGGCATCGGAGCTTTCCCGTTTGGCTTTTTCACCACAGTCTTCAACACTAATGACTTTTACACAGCCCCCCGCGCAGGTAACCCACCCACTTCAATACCCCCCCCAGTCACTTCGATCAGATCACACCGTGGCTAACACGGCTACTCAGGTAACATGACTACCGCCCATCACATGCATGTGAGTAACCTCGATTATATGTACGGTGGCCCCTGTAGGCCGCAGTAATTACCGGTTACTAAAAAAACCTTTAACACTTTGATCCAAATTCTCAATATAATAACTTTACTTTATAACCAAAAAAACATATTTACGTATATATTTCAACCAACATATTAACCGATTTATTAAAGATTTAATATATATTATATAATTATTTCTATTTACACATGGATATGTTGCCTAAATCCGTTTCTAGTTCTGGCCGCTGTGATAGACGATTGTTAAAACTGAGACTTTGAACCGGCTTTTATCTCTACCCAGAAACCGGGCAGCCCCAGGGCAGATTCTTCGGATTGCCCGACTCCCTCTTCCTCATCATCGCCATCTTCTTCTTCCTCTGGTTAATCAGCGTGTGAAGCCGCTTGGCCTCGCGTGGATCGCTCCCCGCACCGGCCCCATGGACAAGTACCCGTCGCTAGTAACACTCCAGGCCGTAGAGGACCGCTAACAAATATATGTATTCCATGTAAAATCTTTTTTTTTTTTTTTGCTGCGCACTTTAAATATGGCCGCTTCGTGGATATCGTAATGTATATGGAAACCGATTATATTTTTAACCCTTAAATACCCTTCTCCTTTCTCCTAAATAATTTTTCCCAGGAAGATCATGGAATTATTGGACTATTAAATTCTGCCGCATTGGATTTTTTTCTCCTGTACTGTCTGATCCAGAAGAATTTTGTCTGGTTTCTCTCTTTTTTTGGAATTGTTTGTGTTGGGTGGGGTGGGGGGTCTCTAAATATGGTGCTTATATTGTAAAATATTGCCCTCAATCTCGGTTTGACTTTCAGATCGGTACAAACTTTAGAGAGTTGGCTTTAGCGTTCTTTTAATGGAGCCGGAAAGTGAGCGCAGCCACCGCCTGCTCGGCGACGCGGCAAATTGCCGACGGGCTGTGACGTGCATGCGCGGGTTTTTACGGAAATGCCTTTTTCTCCCCAATGACAGGATCGCAGCCGTGACCCCGTTAACAGCTATGATTCACCCACGTGTTCCACAAGCATGGCGCACGGGTTACTGGTTTATACTGGTGGAGAAATAGGTGCCGCTGACCCACTTTTAACAGACTTAACGATCACAGCTCTGCCCCGCGCAGGTAACGCTCGGCTGTACAACGCTAATTAAGGAAACTGGTTTTCTCAATAAAATGATTCTTTCTGTAAAGCGCTTCTTGGGTAGAAATCTCATTGCGGAGACTCCGTGCTCGCCGGGGCCTGGGCCGGGATCTCGGTGTCTGTTTAATCTCTGGGAATGGGTAACACCGGCACTGGAGTGTCGATCGGGTGTGCGGGGGGGGGGGGGACACATTCTAGTGCTGGTGTTATATACACAGCTTCTCCCCCCCATGGCCACAATTTGCTGTTGATTTTAGATTTTGGTCGTTTTTTCATCCCTTCGTAAAATATCCAAACACTCGCTGACTCTCTAAGGCTCGGCTCGGCTCGGACCGGGTCCTTTGATGCAGCTCGGATACCTGGGGTTGCCACTAGGTGGCAGAGTAAGATTTGCCGTGAGCGAGGGGTCCGAAGTGACATATGTTGGGCCCGTGTACACGTGTCTGCATTGACGTCGTTGTAAAACGTGAATCCATGCGCGGTTATGGTGCTGGCAGCGAGGAGCCAGCTGCTGGTATCGGTTCTTTGTGAACTAACCCGGTTTACCCGATAAGCTTCCTCGTCGTGTAGGATCGGGGGTTTGTTTAGATCCCCCTGTGATAGAAACGCCACATTAATGGCTCTTTGAGTCATTCGTTTTAAAAGGAACTTCTATCCGGAGAGTTGTGGTTTCAGCTCCTTGACCACATTACACGTTATACGTCGCGGTCAATCACCGGCCCTGTACAATGTATAGTTAATTCAGTAAGATTTTCTGTAAGTCTTCTCACCCATTGAATCATGCATTATACGGGGCCAGCTCAGCCCTCCTTACTGGAGGGCCCTGCCCGTGCTGGCCCTTCGTAATGAATGGTGAAGCGAGGGAGTTAAAGCCACAACTATCCATTTAGTGAATAAGCCCCAAGTCGTGTAACGTGTTCTATAGAGTACGCAGATACTTATAAAGTGACGTCAGATAGGAACCGATTGGCCCGTCCCGGGCCGCCGCTTTATTACTTTTTACTTATCAATTCTTTACGATATCTCTGTGCGCCCCCCCAGTCTCTGTGCCGGGGTATAAGAACGGCTGGGGGGTATCTGCTGCTCCGCGGAGCGTTTCTGTGACATGTCTTTTAATAAATACGCTTCTTATACCCGCCTGCCACCAGGTGGCGCTGCTGAGCCGACCCATTCTGTTATGACATCATAGGTCACGCTGACGTGTGTTTGTATATGTTCTCTTCCCGTATATCCTTTATCCGCCAGGCTTCTAATCAAATAATAAACTACAAGCGAGCGGCGAGAGCTCATCCCCTCCTCACTGGTCTGTTTCAGACCCCCTGATGATTTTGTGCATAAACATCCATCCCTAGGAGGACTGGAGATCTTTTCCGCCAGTAATGAAGGGAAATCGGTTCACCACGCAAAAAAACTAACATTTTTAATGAAACTAATGGATTAAAAAAATAGTATATATATGTAAATGATCACAAAAGACTAAGGCAGATAAATGCAACAGCCTCCCAGCAGAAGTGGTAGAGGGTAATACAGTGAGGGTATTAAACATGCATGGGATAGACATACGGTTCCTGAATCTAAGACGAGACCAACGACTGATTAAGGTCTGATTCTTTACAGCAGGAGAAACGGGCGACTAGATAGGGGCCGGATAGGGCCGATCTTCCGTCACATTCTATTCTATTAGAAATCACTGACAGTCTATACTACGGCAGCAGCCTGACTGTTACGCTTTTTTTTTTTAAATACTCTTAAATCCCCACAACCTTCCAAGAAATAATTGTATCGTATTAGCATCATAATTTTCCAGGGAATGTTTAATTGTCATGTGATCCACAACCAGGCACTGATAACGGAATTAGAATAAATAAAGGGTTAAAAGGCGCCGTTTCTGGGAAGCGGCTGGAAATCCATGATATACACAAATATTTTAGCTGCCGTCTCCGTGGGGTCTCTGTGAGTGTCGTGGGGTCTCTGTGATTGTCGTGGGGTCTCCGTGGGGTCTCTGTGATCGTCGTGGGGTCTCTGTGATTGTCGTGGGGTCTCTGTGATTGTTGTGGGGTCTCTGTGATTGTCGTGGGGTCTCTGATTGTTCGGTGATCGCTGCGGCTCAGCCCTTTATGTTTTATTGCTAATCGCGCAGCCCAACGCGGAGGCGTTTAATAAATAAAGCCCTAATAACACGGATTAGATTTACCCCCGACCGGGGCGAGAATAAGAAACCATCTCAAAAGCTGCAATTTATCAATAATATATAACCCCCGACATCTCAAACGGGGGAGGCTGGGGGTGTCAGGGGGGCATAAGAGGAATGTGTAGAAAGCCCATAGAGGAAACACAGAAAGGATCAGGCCGCGGAGGCGATGGAGCATCTGTTTCTTTAGACTCGGTCACCATGTGTGAGGCAAATGGTGCCAGCGCCCCCCCCATATGGTGGTTAGAGAATAACGAGGGGGGGCACCGCGTGAGGGTTATATATAGTCTGCGTGTAAATTGATATGATGCGTGTCATATTCTGCTCTCAGACGTGTCGATGTCGCTGCTATCTGTCTCTAATTAGGCTAATTAACATGCCTAATTAAAATGCAATTAGAGGACCAGCGACGACGAACTCGCGGGGTAATTAGTATTCATTAGAGGGCCGTTATGTACCAGAGGAGGTCCCTCCTGTGCCATCTATCTGTGGAAAACGGCCCCATGCGAGCCATCTGCCGAGAGAGCGCTCTCACGCGTGACACATGCAGACGGGGCCCCTCCTGTCACCCCGAGACCCCTGAATACACGGGATATAGCGGGTCACACTATTTACCGCCAAGGCCCCCCCGCGGCTCAGACCCTACGGGGCCCGGCCGGCGCAGGCGGTGAACGACCGGCATCTGAAAGGCCGCGGAGTTATAGAGAAGCGGAACGGCTTTACTGCTCCTGAGCGCAACCTGGCAGGGGGCCGTAAACTGCATTAAGTGAGTAATGCCCTCCTGAGGTCGTTCTCAGGAACGCAGCAGGCGGCCGCGCACATCCAGCCAGTCAGGGCCTGGTAGAACTGCCCTCCCTGCTTATGCATAACTCATAACATACTTGAGTCCAAGTCACCTGTATTCAAGCAGGGAATACAGCCGCACTATAGCAGCAAGAAACATGCCAACTAGGATAACGCGGAGCTCAATGAATCGGGGTAGATTACGAAGGCTTCAGCTCCTGAGAATCTGCCCATCTACCCCGGCACTGAGCCCCAGCGGCCCCCTTAAGAAGCCCCTTTTGACAATGCAGGGCTTGGTTCACTGCCCCCCGTGAAGCTTAGAGCACCAATCCACCCCATAAGAGTGCTTTTTCTATACAAATACTGTCCAAAAGTGTACTCAGTGCTGTACTGGACCAGCTTAGACTCTTACATGGTTAAATGCCGTGGGCTAGCGATAGCCACACACCAGAGACCGCCTGTGCTATGCGCAGGTCCATGGCGGGACAGGGGTTAATAAAAAGGAGGGGTGGGTTTTTTTTTATACAAAGGAATCTAAAGACAGTGACAGTTTCCATGGAAACCAAGGAGGCAATTTCTAAAATCATTAGAGAAGATAAAGGGGGGGAGAGGAGAAGGGGGGGTTGAAGAATAAACAAAGGGAGAGAAAATGGGGGAGTAAATCGTGGCAGAAGGTGCAGGAAATCTGGGAAAATAGTAAAAAATCTAATAAAAAAGTCACAGAACGGCAGAAAAAAAGATAAATTCAGATAAAATAAAAAAAATAAAACAAATAATTTTAAGATTTATTTAAAAAAAGATGAGACAAATGGACACTGTTTCTCAGTGATTCTTTTAATAAATGTGAAAAAAACTGATTCTAAAGAACCCAGAAAAAGAACCAAAAAAAGTTAAAACAGGAAGATTCCCAACTAAACCAGGGAAAGAAATAATGATAATTCACACACCAAAAAAATATAATAATAATAATAATTCAACCTTCCATTCACATACAGCTCGGCTTCCGGCTCCAACGGCCGGACGATGGAGGGCGGGGGGTCACGCTTCTATTATATATGTGAATGTACATATATGTATCCGAACATAATGCGTGCGCGTGAATATTGACGCCGCGGGTGGCTAGCTTATCAGGAGTGTATTTTTTGGGGGGGTCCTATGGTTTTAAGGTGAGCCGGTACTTCATTAGTTAATAGGGATTCATATATATCAACGTATACATATACGTTGGGTGTACACGTATGTATCTATGGAAGCACACGCATAAACGACACTGCTAGCCATACACAAATCCATTCTGTGCGCCTCGGTGGGGGGGTCGCCATTCCCCAAATTCACCAACCCCTAATATTTCCTCCAATCCGCCTAAAAAGCTCGTAGTAACAAGTTTTTTTTTTTTAAATTACATGTTTTTGGTGTTCAATTGAATTAAATCCGCCATCACTCCCAAAAGGAGTGTTTCTGCCATAAAAAGGTCCTACCCCCCCTGTGAACATGTACGATTCGCGCTCACGCGTTGTGTACGTCTAGCAGTAGCTTCTATTTGTATGCAAAGCATGTATTTAGGGCTGACATTTACCCTGTTATTTTTCTCTGCTCCGAGGGGACCGTTTTTTCCGCCCCAGAAAAGGTAGCAAAGCCTAGTGTGTAAATATAACACATTTTCCGGGCTGTCATAGGGGTGGTTGGGGTACAATAAAGCTTTGTCGGTGCCTGAGGCCCCCCCCTCCCCGTAGCATTCTCCCCTCAGGTTATAATGGAGTGCTAGCTTGGCGTCACAGTGAAAGCGGTAGGGCGAGCGAGAGGAGGAGTATGTGCCGGCTCGGCACTGGATCACAACCCCCCCCCCCCCTTCTAGGTAAGTCAGGCTTTAGGGCCAACTAGGCACATATACAGGGGCTCGGTGTGTCCTGTTGTCTATAGGCCCCCGATGGCAGCCCTTGGGGGGGGGGGAATAGATAAACACGCAGACACGCTTATACCGCCCACCCTCTGCTTCTGTAACCTTTACTCCAACAGCAAAACAAAAAAAAAAAAAAAAAAGCCTCCCGCCCACCCAAAAATGAGCCCCCCCATTAAACAAATAACCTAAAACCAACCATATTTATAACCTATCACCCCAAAATAAAATGGGGGGGTAGAAGGGGGATGCAGGTCAGGAGAGAGAACGTTCTCATTCGCCCCGCCGCCTCTCCCCGTGCAGGAGTGACAGATATATATATATACTTTTTATTTTTCCCTTCGGAGGTAGTCAAACTTGCGAACGCGTGAACAAAAAAAAAAAGAAAACTCAAAAAGAAAAAAAAAAGTCTTCTATTGGTTATGTGAGCCGCTATGAGGTAATAATGCTGTTCTTTGATTGGCTGAGCCTCAAAGGATTTTGGGTAGACTCCGGAGGGCAGGAGTACAAAGAAGTTAAGTCTTTCATGTCCATGTCCCCCCTAAATTTTGTAGCTCTTTTTCTAATTTTTTGCTCGTCTCCTTTATCTCCCAAGTTTCCCTGTTTTGTATCTCTGCGCCTCTCCTTCCCGCCGTCCTCCTCACCATCCTCCTTCCTTTTCCAAGATTACCCCCCCGTTTTAGGTTTCTTCTACCCTTGCCTGCTTGGGCCGATCGTCTCACTCTTCTCTGTGATCTTCTTGTTCTCCTTTCTTCTTCTATCTACTTCCATTACTTTGGTCTTTTTATCAGTCTTTCGTTTTTCCTCCCCAGTGCATCGAAGACAATACACAACCCATAATGCCCCAAAGAATAATCATGTTCAGAAAATCATTCTCTCCGGCTGTATTGTTTCCAACGGGAGTCGCGACAATAGTTTCTCGTTGTATCAGAGAGGAACGCATGGGTCGCGCTTCTCGCTCGGTCTACGATCCCGATGAACGTAGCGGAGGAGAAGAGAGGTCTTTCGAGTGGGGGGGGGGGAATAAGAACAAGGAAGGGGACGCTAAAGAGACTCCATGACTTCTCTTACAAAAACCTCCGTGTCGTGGAAGCAGCTGAGGGGCGCTCAGTCCATTGAGAGAGGTCAGTCCGTTGGGAGTGGTGGGAGACGAGAAGCGCAGAGAAGAGGAGAAGGGCTCAGTTAGAGGTGTCAGAATGTACACTGCCAGGTCCTTCTGTCGGGGAAGTCACAGAGGATGGGGTCACAGCTTCTTGCCACCCTCCGTTGGCCTGTAAGGAGTAAAAAAGACGAGGCAGGTTGGATCCAGAGAAAGAACAATCCTCAGTTTTTTGGACTTTAAGCAGATACAATAACCGTTCTTACCCTCATCTCGCGAGGGCTGTAAATCTGATTGGCTGACAAGCTGTCACTGTAGCCAGGACCCATTGTATGACGCAAGGACTCCACCTGAAACAAGACAGGAGGATCAGAACCTCAACGTGAAGGAATGTCCAACAATCGAAAGGCAGAAAGACATTGAGCTCCATAGGATGGAACGCTCGGGACAACACAAGAGAAGGGAAAAGATCGACGAGAAGATGAGAGGAAGGGAACTGACCTGTGAGGGAGGGTAAGAATCACCGTTTAAGCCCTGCATTGCCATGAACATATCATTAGATCCCGAGAGATTGAACGAGCCACCAGAACCTACGAGAGGAAGAAACAAGGTAAGGAAGAGAAAAGCCACAGAGAAAACGTAAGAGGGGTCTCCTGGTGGGATGGTGAGAATTGGGGGGGGGATTTGGTCTACTTGGCAACGGGTAGGAGGATCGAGAACAAACGCGGCACAAATCCAGACCTCGGAGGTGGCAAAGAGGCTGCGTATCCCAGCCAGAGGCAGAGCAGTCTAATGAATTCTCAACTGCGATGGCGCTCAAGCTGGGATATCAAAAAATGGTGGCCCCTTTGCAGCCCTCAAGGACCGGCATTGGTTTAGCAGGCAGGGTCGGCTAATAAAGGGATTAATAGGAGAGGAATTAGTTTTAGTAGAAAGAGGTTGAGGACAAGATAAAAGAAGTTAAATAGGAGCTCCCACCAAGCTTTGCCCCATAATATAATGTTAGCCATGTGTGTGAGTTCTCGGTTAGAATGGCTAAGTCTTAATCACCCAGTTGGACACTGTCTAATGGAAGACTGTGGAAGAAAGCCAGGCAGCAGCTGGTGTGGGAATGTAAGTGTTAATAAGTATTGCCCCTAATTTTGCAGCACAAGGTCCCAAGCAGTAGATCCGTCGTCCTGAGTGCTCCTTACCTGCAGAAGTCGGAGTTGTGGGAGAATTGGCCCCGCTGTGGCCCCCCTGGGTCACGCTTACGGCAGTCTTCACAGCATATATATTGGCCTCCTCCTGAAACTTCCCGATGTTCTTCTTGTACCGAATTCTTTTGTTTCCAAACCAGTTTGAGACCTTAAGAAAAACACAAAACATGGAACGATAACGCACGGGACCCACGAGCGGCTGCCCCGGCAGGAGGGTCCAGGGGCAGGACGTACGAGCGGCTGCCCCGGCAGGAGGGTCCAGGGGCAGGACGTACAAGCAGATATATACACAATGTATAAAGAAGTCAGAGGCAACCATGTGATGTCATAGTACCTGGGACACTGTGATGCCACACTTCTTGGCCAACTCCTCCTTGGCCTCTTCACTCGGGTAGGGATTACTCAAGTGCGAGTAGAAATATTCGTTCAGGACTTCCGTGGCCTGTTTACTAAAATTCCTCCTTTTCCGCCTAAAAAAATAATAAAAAATAGCAAAAACGATAATTAAAAACTGTAGCTTCCCAGGCTGCTTGACCTCAGGTGATTATTAGAAAATACAAAGCAGTAATAATAATTTGCACCCAAGTGGCACAATCAGAGATTTATGGAATATATCGGGGGGCCCTAAACAGATTTGGAGGCTCACAGACTTACGATAAAACGGGAGGTGTTATTTCTCCAATATTTATACAATTTACTGGCTTGGCCTCATCTTATATGTCGAGCACGCCAGCCATTTTGTTTTCTCAGAATTACCGCCATTAAAGTGTTTCTAGGGATGTATTAACTCACCGCGCGTCCAGGAAGCGGGAGCGCAGGATCATGACGGCTTCGCACGTGCTCTGCTTCAGCTGCATCTGGATGGAGCTGAACTTCCGATGGATGATTCCCACCATGCGCTCGATCTCCTTCGGAGAGATGGGCCGCGTCCGGCTCTGCTCCCTCAGAAGGTTCATCACGTGGGTCGTGAACTCGTTGCAAGCCTTTGGGGTTGTCGTAGAAACAGGGATGGAGGGGTCAATAAAACGGTCGGAGGAGAGGTGTACAGTATAATAAGTTGTGTTTCTAAGTATCGGAAGCCTTCGCGCCCCCCGCATGCTGGGAGTATTTGGCAACCCATGTCCCCCCTTTAAAATTTAAAAACCTCACTCGCTCACACTCACTCACTCAATGTCTCCCTAACTTCTCCACCGCCCGCTTCCGTGTCCCTGACTCCTTTCCTGCAGCTCCGCTTCTTCTCCTTCTTTCTTCGCTTCTCCCTGGTATCGGCTCCACCGACCAGGCCTCACGGAGCGCTTCTTCAAAAGGGCGGAGCCTCTGTGGACGCACACCATCCCCCTGGTTGGAGGAACAGGAGAGAGGCTGTCCATTTGGTGTGTGTGCCGTGGCTCCACCCTTTTGCAGAAGTACTCCTGGAGGCCTGGTCAGCGAAGCCGGTACCAGGGAGAAACGGACGAAGAAAGAAGAGGCAAGAGAAGAAGCGGACTATGGGAAAGGAGATGGAAATGGTCGGTGGAGACGGCGGAAAGACATTGGTAGAGAGGAGGTTTCCGGGAGACCACTAAGTTGGCCATTGGCTCCATCTCACCTGTTCGTACTTCTCCAGTTCGGCGTGATAGATCTGCCTTATCTGAGACAGCTTATTCCTATAATCCGAGTGCTCGATGGAATTATCCGGAGAGACGCCACCCGAAGCTGCCGCTGCAGCAGCCGCCGCAGCCGATCCTCCCCCTTTCTCCGGCCCGGCTACTCCTTCCGCTAGGAGCATGTTGTCCAAGCGCATCAACTGTGGGTCAACTGGCTCCTCCTCCTGGTTGTTACGGATACTGAGACCTGATTGGACGAGAGTTGAGTTACTATTAGAAGTGAGGGACGATATTAAATATTATAACCCATTGAAAACGGGGAGATCGGGGCAGAGAAATATTTCACAAAATAGAATAAAAAATAACTAAAATTCTATAAATATAATAAAAATGAGCATGTTTACATTGACTTTATGGCTGTGATGTCATGAGACAAAATATTTACTACAGACGTAAAGCGATCCTCTGCTGGGGACATGGTTTCCCACACACAACGCCATCTTTTATTTTTTTTTTTAAAACAAAATTGGAGACGTTCCGGTGAATGAAAGAAACCGGCAGCCATTCACAGGAAGCCTCCGTATGTTTTTTAAAGTGACGGTGCCAAATACGACACTTTTGCGCCCATTCTGTTCCCAAAGACGCCATTACAGGGCTCTTAACGCCGGGCACAACACGACCTCTGCATGTATGTTACATCATGCTGTGAGCACACGCGTACCGTACCACACACGTATGTACACACATACACAGAAGGGACGCCATGCTTTTAAGCCTGTGCCCAATCCCCTCGGCCCCTCCCCCCTCTAAACCAATCCACAGCTTCAGACAAGCAGAGGCTCCCAGCCACCGTCACCGTGGAGACGACCTAGCGACGACCTTTTCTCCCGCCACGGCAACAGCAGAGGAAACATGGCTGCCATAGCAACGAGGAAAAGGAGAGGGGGGGTTGGGTTAAAGAAAACGGGGAGAAATAGGGGAAGAAGTGTAAAGGAAAGCGAGAGGTAGAGAAAGGATGGACGGGCCTACGATGTGGCTGACAACAAGAATCCCGATTCAGAGTGACCACCAATCCACGAATGAGGGGCCGTCCAGACTGGCACCCATACAAACGCACATTCATTGTTTGAGGGGGTATTAGTGCTGTCAGTGGGGCAGATTAGAGGGGCCCCCGTCCAGGAGGGGCACAAATTCCCACCAATGGCAGACCCCCTCGCTGGGATGTCTTCTCCTGGTCACCGTCCGTGGCAAAAGGTGGCAGAACCAGCATATATATATATATATCCCATACAAAGTTCTCTCCCTTCTCTTCCCACCATCCTAACGGCCAGTTAATACGTCACGGACCCTACAAACCGGACGAGACACGCACGTGGCGTGCGTTCAACACATACGTGTCACGTATATTAACCCGTAACACACCATGACGCCGGTGAACAGAACCAGAAACTGGTGACTATTGCTGGAGCGCTCTGGGAGAGGGGAGCTCCGGATACTCCATACCATTAACACATCGCTGCCAGGAGCGCACTTTGGCCCGAAATCTTTTATCTCCTAGTTATTTCATAACACATCATGATTCATGCAAAAAGAATACGGATTTGGCCACACAGCCGGCTGACCGCGGTGTACGTCAGGGAACCGGATCACCCCTTTATTCTGTAATTACAGAATGCTTATGTGCTACTTTTACTTTGAGGGTGGTAGATAAGTGGAACAGCCAACCAGCAAAAGCGGTAGAGGGTAATACAGCGAGGGAATTTAAACATGCATGGGATAGGCATATGGCTCCTGAATCTAAGACGAGGCAATATGGGCGACAAGACGGGGGCCAGGATTTCCTTTCTTTTTTTTTAAATAGAGCTCTAGTTAGCCTTAGCCTACACCTGCCATCGGATCCAGACAGGGACTGACCCCCTAATTGAGGCTTTATTTGCATGTTCAGGGGGCTGTCCGCAGCTTAATGAGCGCTGATTAACGAGCCTCCTTGTTTACACTCCCAGATGAACCAGATTCATAAAAGCTAATTACTCTGCGCCCCCTTCCCCCGCTCAAACACTATCACAATTATGTAATTAACGCCGGGACATTAACGAGGGAGCCGGGCCGCGGCGTGACACAGATATCTTAACGGGCAGACACACGTTTAATCAGGGTAATGTCCCTTTAAGGCCAGGTTCCGTCGAGCGCCTGTTTACACATCCGCAAGCAATCGAGCATTTATTACGGGTATGAATAATAAAGGTCACAGGAAGTACACGCGGTGAACACTGCAATGGGGGGTCTTAGATAAAATATTTAAAAATATATATTATCCGCAGAAAGAATTAAAGCACTTTAAACCAAGATGACAACGGGACAAAATTGCACATTTTTACGTTTTTTCTAATATTTGTAATAATTGCGGGGGAGGCCAACACCGGCATCTACAATGGTCACGTCCCTGATTTATTATTATTTATTGCTTTATATAGCTCCATCATATCCCGTAGCGCTGTACAAATAAAAAGAATTTAACAAAAATTAAATAAAAAAAAGGGAAAGTCAGAAATAAAATACTGAAAAAAATGGGGGCTACAAATTATATTAAGAAAAAAATAAATGATGTCATGTTCAGGCTGACGTCTGACATCATAGAAATATGGCGATGGGTCACACACACGCGTGAAGCAGTAACGGGGATTCTCGCTGCTACAGGAGGAACCGGACGGGATTCCATATCACGGAGCGTCCGTCTGATTTCATTCTCCGCGCGAAGGATTTGGGGGAATTAGCGGGGATAATCGCGTTGGACGGCCAGTTTATACGAGCGACGAACACACCAAAGAGAAGAGTTGATTAATTAGAGAGATTTCCACGTGTTGGGATGAGAGCCTCAAGCAAGCATTAGAAGGAGGTGGAGGCCGGGCCTGGTTAATAAAGGGTTAAATCAGTGAGCTGAGATTTTACATCTCAACTTACTGTTTGGTAAATAAACCACCCCAAGGTGGAGGATCAGGAAAGGGGGGGCGCGCGGAGAGAGCGAGCAAGGGGGGGGCGCAGAGAGAGAGCAAGAAAAGGGGGCATGCAGAGAGAAATCGAGAAAAGGGGGCGCGCAGAGAGAGAGCAAAAAAGGAGGCGCGCAGAGAGAGAGCAAAAAAAGGAGGCGCGCAGAGAGAGCGAGAAAAGGAGGCGCGCAGAGAGAGAACGAGAAAAGGAGGCGCGCAGAGAGAGAGCGAGAAAAGGAGGCGCGCAGAGAGAGAGCGAGAAAAGGAGGCGCGCAGAGAGAACAAGAGAGCAGAAAAAGGTGGCGCGCAGAGAGAGAGAGCAAGAAAAGGGGCGCGCAGAGAGAAAGAAAAGGGGGCGCGCAGAGAGAGCAAGAAAAGGGGCGAGAGCAAGAAAAGGGGGCGCGCAGAGAGAGCAAGAAAAGGGGGCGCGCAGAGAGCAAGAAAAGGGGACGCGCAGAGAGAGCAAGAAAAGGGGGCACGCAGAGAGAGAGCAAGAAAAGGGGGCGCGCTGAGAGAGCAAGAAAAGGGGGCGCGCAGAGAGCAAGAAAAGCGGGGCGCGCAGAGAGCAAGAAAAGGGGGCGCGCAGAGAGCAAGAAAAGGGGGCGCGCAGAGAGCAAGAAAAGGGGGCGCGCAGAGAGAGAGCAAGAAAAGGGGGCGCGCAGAGAGAGAGCAAGAAAAGGGGGCGCGCAGAGAGAGCAAGAAAAGGGGGCGCGCAGAGAGAGAGCAAGAAAAGGGGGCGCGCAGAGAGAGCAAGAAAAGGGGGCGCACAGAGAGAGCAAGAAAAGGGGGCGCGCAGAGAGAGCAAGAAAAGGGGGCGCGCAGAGAGAGAGCAAGAAAAGGGGGCGCGCAGAGAGAGAGCAAGAAAAGGGGGCGCGCAGAGAGAGCAAGAAAAGGGGGCGCGCAGAGAGAGCAAGAAAAGGGGGACGCGCAGAGAGAGAACAAGAAAAGGGGGCGCGCAGCGAGAGCAAGAAAAGGGGGCGCGCAGAGAGAGCAAGAAAAGGGGGACGCGCAGAGAGAGCAAGAAAAGGGGGCGCGCAGAGAGAGAGCAAGAAAAGGGGGCGCGCAGAGAGAGAGCAAGAAAAGGGGGCACGCAGAGAGAGAGCAAGAAAAGGGGGCACGCAGAGAGAGAGCAAGAAAAGGGGGCACGCAGAGAGAGAGCAAGAAAAGGGGGCGCGCAGAGAGAGAGCAAGAAAAGGGGGCGCGCAGAGAGAGAGAGCAAGAAAAGGGGGCGCGCAGAGAGAGAGCAAGAAAAGGGGGCGCGCAGAGAGAGAGAGAGCAAGAAAAGGGGGCGCGCAGAGAGAGAGAGCAAGAAAAGGGGGGCAACAAAGAAAACCAGACAAGGGAACAATCAATGTTCGGGGCAAAAGGGAAGGCAAAGGAGAGCTGGAAGGCTAGAAAGTGCTTGGATTGTAAGCTCCCTGGGCAAGATTCCTTATAAAAGCCTAAGAGTCAGGAGCAGGCCGGGGCAGACATGTTGGAGCACAGTAGGTCACGCAGTAGGTTACGTGTGCGCTGCCTGCCTGCGGTGTGAGGCATCTGATCTGCTCCTTAAACCCCCCCTCAATTACCATCTCCGGGGGAGGGGGGCTTCTGTGAGAGGGAGGGGGTGGCGGGCGCAGGGCTCTCCATTGTTATAACTTTACCTCTTTACCAACACGGGGCCTGCTCCTCCAAACCGTGTTCACGCCACAAGCTACATATGTATCAATGTACTTAATGCAACGCAATTAACCCTTTAAGCAGCAGATCACTGAAATAGCTAAAAAAAATAAACAGAGAAGAGCCAAGAATCCGCTTTCTTTGTTTCCATTCATCCTCACAGAAACCATTTAACCGTTTGAGTGCCGGGCTGCACACCCCAGATGGACCACACAGAGCGTTTGGCACCGAAAGCGGTAAAAGCACTTAACGACCAAAAAACAAAATATAAACAATATATTTCACGGGATGAACGGCTCAGCGGGACACATCACGCCGCATTTATAACATGAATAACACGTGCTGTTACACACGAACACGCACAGCCCGTGTAAAGACCCAGAAGCCTTAGCGGTGATCGTCACCTTCCAGCGGGCTGACAGGGGGGTCCTCGCCAGCATCCGATCTCTGCTGGGGTACAGAACGCTACGAGGGATCCCAGGGCGACGTCCGCAGGGCATAAGAGGAGGGTATGAACCCTAAATCGTTATACCGGGGAACATGTATATCCAAATACAGCCATTGGTTATATCATATACATCCTGCAGGGCGTGGATATCAGGTGTGCTTACGAAGTCTTATTGGGGGTCACAGTGACATTAAGGGGTTAATGAAAGGGTGTTCCGAGAGAGCCACTAAATGTATAGCGGGGCAGAAGGGGGTCAGACTGACCTGTTTTCTCCTTGATCTCGCACAGAACGCTGAAGAGCGCGGGTTTCATCCTGTGGCAGTTTAAGGCGTGCTTCCTACGGGGAAAGAAGAGAGAACATTATTATCATCACATAGATACGGTGTGAAAAAGCAGCTTTAGAGGCCACCGAAGTCTCTTTTTCAAACGGAAGAGCAACGATACTATAAAACAGCACGTGGACATCCGGGTAGAGATACTCGTCGCCACTATATCTCCGAGAGCGTGAAGCGAACCAATTCCTACAGACGAGGGAAGGTTATCAGCGACTAATCATCATCATCATCAAGAGAAAAGATACTCGGCACCAACATATAACGACCCGCGCATCGCTTTAACGGAGCGGGGGCTTCATTATCAGAATACGGACGCTCAGCATCGTTCTATACCATGCCTTCACTGTCAGCATAAAAATAATGGGGTCATTATAGAGCGCGGCGGGTTCATTATTAATGTATAGATACTCTGCATCATTATAGAGCGCAGCGGGCTCGTTATTAATATATAGATACTCTGCATCATTATAGAGCGCAGCGGGCTCGTTATTAATGTATAGATACTCGGCATCATTATAGAGCGCGGCATGTTCATTATTAATGTATAGATGCTCAGCATCATTATAGAGCGCGGCGGGTTCAGTATTAATGTATAGATGCTCAGCATCATTATAGAGCGCGGGGTGTCCAGTATTAATGTATAGATACTCGGCATCATTATAGAGCGCGGGGTGTTCATTATTAATGTATAGATACTCAGCATCATTATAGAGCGCGGCGGGTTCAGTATTAATGTATAGATACTCGGCATCATTATAGAGCGCGGGGTGTTCATTATTAATGTATAGATACTCAGCATCATTATAGAGCGCGGCGGGTTCGTTATTAATGTATAGATACTCGTCATCATTATAGAGCGCAGCGTGTTCATTATTAATGTATAGATACTCTGCATCATTATAGAGCGCAGCGGGTTCGTTATTAATGTATAGATACTCTGCATCATTATAGAGCGCAGCGGGTTCGTTATTAATGTATAGATACTCAGCATCATTATAGAGCGCGGGGTGTTCGTTATTAATGTATAGATACTCGGCATCATTATAGAGCGCAGCGTGTTCGTTATTAATGTATAGATACTTGGCATCATTATAGAGCGCGGGGTGTTCGTTATTAATGTATAGATACTCAGCATCATTATAAAGCGCAGCGGGCTCGTTATTAATGTATAGATACTCGGCATCATTATAGAGCGCAGCGGGCTCGTTATTAATGTATAGATACTCGGCATCATTATAGAGGGCGGCGGGTTCAGTATTAATGTATAGATACTCGCCATCATTATAGAGCGCAATGTGTTCAGTATTAATGTATAGATACTCGCCATCATTATAGAGCGCAATGTGTTCAGTATTAATGTATAGATACTCGGCATCATTATAGAGTGCGGTGTGTTCAGTATTAATGTAAAGATACTCGGCATCATTATAGAGCGCGGCGGGTTCGTTATTAATGTATAGATACTCGGCATCATTATAGAGTGCGGTGTGTTCGTTATTAATGTATAGATACTCGGCATCATTATAGAGCGCGGCGGGTTCAGTATCAATGTATAGATCATCACCGATTTAACGCAGGAGCCCCCCGTCCGTCTCATCGATGTCGGTCGAGTTCATCGGGGGGGTTGTGTTGGGAAGCGTTTTATTTAGTGGGTTAAATATACAGGCAGCAGATTGTGGGGGGGGGACACGCTATACGACACGCGTGTAGGATAACGTTATACTGCCGGTATCAAACAGTTTTATGCCGCCAATAAAATGTGATTATCGCCGAGAGTCTCAGCGCGGCGCGGTTTC